>NW_024065247.1:118016-156522 GCF_009727055.1 Benincasa hispida
GCATGGCGGCAGATAAAAGCTTATCTCTATCAGCATGTCATCATTCTCTTTTCTCTTCGATGGATGCTTCCTTGCCAACGCGGGCTCGCTACTTTCTGCGATTGCTTTGCCCTTTTCTTTTGCCAACGCAAGGCGGGCTGCTTTCATTTGTCTCTTCTCTCGCTCTCTGCGTTGTCTCGTGTTCCGCGAGTTCTTTACCCTTCTTCTTCTGTAAGTGTCTTCTATTAGCTTCGCGCTTCTTCTCCTTCTCTTCTTCCAATCTCCTCTCTCTTCTTCCTTCTTTTTCTCTTCCTCTTCTTCTTGTTGGCTTTTTGGCCCTTAATCTCAAATTAATTATTTTTAATTAATTAATTAATCAATATTTTTGATGAATAACAAACTCAAATCTTCTCCCTATAATGTGCCTATATTTTGTGATAATACTAGTGCTATTAATTTGACTAAAAATCCTATACATCATTCTAGGACTAAGCATATTGATATTAGGCATCACTTTATTAGAGAGCATGTGCAAAATGATAATATTACTCTTGTAGGCTCAAATAATCAATTAGCGGATATTTTTACCAAGCCTTTGAATGAAGAAAAGTTTTGCAAAAATAGACTTGAGCTCGATATTATTCGTTGTGATACCTCTTGATTTTATAACTTTACTTGTTAAATCTTTTAGAAGGCATTTTGATAGGGGGAGATATGAAAGCATGTGTTAATATTCTTAGGGAGAATTGTACTAAATTTATGTTCATGTCTTTAAGAGAAACATTTATGTAGTTCTAAATTTTTCTTATTTATTCTTTTTTATGATTCCAATGAGGGAAAAGTTTAAGAAAAATATGCTATAAATTTGTTATGATTTTGATTGTATTAATTAGGGGGAGAATTTATTTTTTGAGTGAATTTCAAGAATGATCTTTATGATGATATGTTGAATTTTATTATGTGCTACATATGGTTTGTATTTCAAGCTTTTTTTTTTTTTTTTTTTTGAATGGTTTGTCATCATAAAAAAGGGGGAGATTGTTGGTTTTTTTACCCTTAATCTCAAATTAATTAATTATAATTAATTAATTAATCAATATTTTGATGATAACAAACTCAATTTTTAATTACTAAAAATTTTAGTGTTTTAATATGTCCAAGCGTAGAGCTCGGAACAACGATTCCAACACCTCTTGAATCATTCAAATCAAAGCTAAAACGAAGATGATATGACCGAAACAAGTCTATAGAGAAAATACCGTGGTAGATGATGTGGCATAATCAGACCATTTGCATGTAGACATGTGGTAGCATATTAGTTGAATGGTAGATCATTAAGAGATTAACATATGATGGACTTTTGATTTTTTGATTGATTTAAAAAATGAAATTAAAAAAAAATAAAAAGAAAATAAATTTAATATTATTTTATATTTGTGTCTAACAGCTAGTATTTTACACATGGTATGTTTTTTATTTTTTGGATTAATTTTAAAAAGAAAATGAATTTAATATTATATTTTGTTTTTATCTAACGACTAGTTTAATTTAAAATCTCCACCATTGATTTTTCTTTTCCAAAATCCAATGGTCCAAATTAAATGTGGTTTCTAAAAATTTTTCCATCTCTATATAAACTATTTTCCTCTCCAAATTTTGAACTAACAAATTTTACATTTCATAAACCTCTAAAACTCAAAAGTTTCTATTGTTGTTCTCTCTAAGCTCACAATTTTTTTTCTTTTGATCTTATTCTTGAGAGAGTGTTATTGTATTGTGAGGATGAATTTGTTGAGTGCTTAAACTTGTAAATCCACTCTAGTGAGAGTTGTATTGTGTTCTTTAAAAATTCCAACATTTGTAACGTTTTGATCCTAAACCGTGGAAAGGATCGGGTTTGCTCTTGAACCAGTAAAAGGAGCGGTGGTGTAACGGTTGGGCTATAATCCGTGGAAAGAGTCGGAAAGATTTTATTCAAATTCTCAAGAGGTGCTTGGGGAGTGGAGTAGGTCGAGTTTGACCGAACCACTATAAAAATTACGGTGTCTTCTTCTCTAACTCTTTACTTTTTATTTTTGCAATTAATTTAAGCAATTTATTGTATATTTTAGTTTGTTCTTATTTATTTGCTAAAATTTGATAGAATTAAATTATCACACTTTTTGTCATCTTATTTGTTTCATAATTGAATTTTTCTTATTATTTATAAAAAAATGTATTAATTAGTTTAATTGAGTTAATTTAGGAAAAAAGTTTAATTAAACCCTATGCACCCCCCCTCTAGGGTTGCCATATCGATCCAATACTTCTTTTCTTTCTTCTCTCTCAAACTCTTCTACAAACTGCTCAGAGGCCAGCAATAGACGTTGTTCCTCTTCGCACCTCCTTATCCCTTCGAGCCTTGCGAGCTCATTATTACTGCGCATTTCCTCATCTTGCAGTCTTCTTCTGCGATTTCCTTCTACCATGATGAGCTTTGCGCACTCCATTTTCTCCTATTTCTCCTTCTCTTCTTTTCTCCTTCTTTTCTGTTCTTCTAATGCGATGATTAATCTTTGAGGGTCAACAGTAGACCCTTGTGGCGCATTCTCCCTGCGATGCTGCATCAAGAGGGTATCTTCTCCTTCTTTGCTTTCCTCCGTCACAACCATTTGCGTTATTTCAGGTTGCACCAGCTCCATCAATTGCATTGTTTCCCTCTTGTCCTCCCTTACAGAGATTGATTCTCCATCCTTTTCCGGGCTCGCAGCCCTCTGCTTCTTTTCTTCCTCTTTTCTTAGGCTCCTTTCTTCACGCAGGCGCATTCTTCTTTCTTCCTTCTCTTTCTTCTTCCTTTCCTTCTTTTCTTCCTCATCTTCGTCATCATCCTTCTTTTCTTTATTCTTTTTTTCCTTGCGATGATGAGAAGACTCCACCTCTCCAGCCTTTCTCCCTTTGCTTTTCTTCTTCTTCTTCTATTTCTCTTCAACTACTTCTGGTTGTGTCTCCACTACAACCTCATCCATCGCAACTTTAGCCACCACAATCTCCTTCACCGTAACTTTGGAGGTTCCGTCATAGGTTTCTACGTTGGCACTTACCTCAGGAGTCTCTAAGGCCAGAGTGCCTCGTTCTATCTATTCTTCGTTCACCACTGCCTCCGGCACCACCACCTCTTCATTCACCACCACCGCCACCTCCTCCGTAGACAGTGGTTGGTTTACAACCCCTGCCTCGGGTAATCCCCCTCCTTGCTCCAGATTGCTCAGAATGTTACCAAACACCTCCGTGTCATCACGTCTCTTCTTCTCACTCTCAATTGAGATGGCAGGAGTTGGAACTGGTGTGCTCTCAGTGCTTTGCCCCCTTTTGAACTGAGAAGGTCTGACGGCTAAGGGGTTTCTCCAGGTTCTACCGGCGATTCTCGGGATAGTGTGGGGTTGGGCAGCAAGTCTACGACTGGCAGCAAGGAATGCTGCCTCTCTCATGGCGATTTGGTCAGAGGAAGGGGTTGATGGTGAAGTAGAGTGTTGAGAAGCTTGGTTGGCCATGGATGATAAGCTTGGGAGGACAGGAAAAAACACTAGGATTTTGGGAAGAAAAAAGCTTCATATGCTAGGCGCTAGGGTTTCCAGTTTGCAAAATGAGGTAAAGAGTTCACAGACGGGGAAGGGTTCCTATTTATAGGTTGGGTCGAAGTGGGCCCAACACAATTTTTGTGGTGATAGGTCTCGAGACACTCAAAAGGCCCATCACTCGAACTTCCCCCATTTATGAAATTTTAGAAAAATGTCCTTTCGTCTGCAGAATCATCATTGCTTTGGGATACGAAACGATTGGACTCCTTAAATGACAAAAAGAATTTTCTTTAATGTTTTATTTGAATGGACGCAATGTAAAGATTAACGCAATGTGTTCATCAACGCAACTACATCTTCACAAAGGACGGGCAACAGTGCATGCATCCCCACAACACACCCCTTAACTAAACACATTTCTGGAGGATCGGGCACACGGCATTGCTACCAACATAACACTACCTCAATGTAGTACATTTTACTAAAGACGGGCAAAGAACACACGCGCGTGCAACACACCCCTCGGTTTCAACACATTTGAGTTGGATGAACGCAAAGCATATCTTGCTTGGTTCAAGATGCGTCTATTATCGCCTTGCATACTAGATGTTGATTGTTTCATTTTATTTATTTTATTTTATTTTTCATCAACAAAAGTTGCTATGACTTGCAGCAATAAATTTCCTTTTATTTCCCAATCATTCACCAATTAAGGACTAACGCATTAATTATAGAAAAGTTAAAAGAATTAAAGATGGTACAAAAATAAATGCAAAGGACATAAATGAAGAATTAAATTCATAAAGTCAAGAAACGAATTAAATGAAAAAGTAAAGACAAAATTCAGGAATTCAATAAGACAGGAATTTAAAGAAAGCATTAAACATAGATGTGAGATATGGACCGGAAGATGTGTTTCTTTGAGTGAGCACAATCCACATCCCTACAGGCGATCCGTCTTGCCTGCCCAATGTTCTAGGGACATTGCTCCTTTCCATTGGATCCCGGGGCTTCAAGGTTGCTGGGAAATGTTCATGGTGCTCTATTTCTCAGCTCAGATGCCAGCTGGCCCACTTGGATCTCCAAGTTTTGAATTGAAGACGCCTGCGCTTGCATTACTATGTCATTTTTGTCCATATATTGTTTAAGTAGGGCCTCCAATGAGCTTCCAGAGGTGTTTAAAGATGAGGGTTGCTGGTTATGCGATTGCCTTGGTTGCCCTTGGTTCGAGTTATAGTGAAAAGAAGGATTTCCTCGACTGCCACTCTGATGGTTAATTGGCCTCCCTTGGTTAGGATTGCCTCCCTAACCGAAGTTAGGATGGTTCCTCCAGCCAGGATTGTAGGTGTTAATGAAGGGGTTGTTTTGGATAGCACATACTTGCTGGAGATTCGATGGACACATTTCTGCTACATGAGCCCCTCCACAATTAACGCAACTTGTTGCGGCCACTTGAGCCAGTGCAGCGGGTTGCGCTGATTGTTGGGGGATGGCTCCTTGATTGATTGCCATCGATTGAAGGATGGAGGTCACCGCGGCCATTTGAGCGGCCAACGTGGTCATTGTCTCCGCAGGGACAATGGCAGTTTCATTCTTTCTTCGTTTCGGCGCCTCGGCCTCCATAGCCAACATCAATCCAGTCATCCATGTTTCGCGATATGCAGGTCAAGGATGACTTTGCCTCAGTATATGTTTTGTCCATAAAACCTTCCGCGGGAGGCGTCAGCAATAGCCTGCGTCGATCTATTCAGGTCGTTATAAAGGTCTCCATCAAAAAGCAAATCGGTATCTCGATATGCGGGCAGTTTTTCACAATCTTCTAAAAATCGCACCAGGCGGATGCTCAGGGTCTCATTCTCCATTTTGGTTCAAACGCTCTCGCACACTCTTTCGCCGCCTTGCATTGATGGCCGGTGGAAAGGAACTTTTTCATGGAATCGCTCCATCAGTTGATCCCATGATGTGAATCCTCGTTTGGCTCCAGTGAGTAGAAGCCACCTCTTGGCTTCGTCCCACAAGATGTACGGGAATAAATACAGTTTAATACTTCTCCGGGGGTAACAGCCAAGGTAAGTGAAAAATTTGTTCGTAACATTTTGACAAAGCTGGTCAGTGGGCATGCAAGTTTCAAACCTTGCAGACCCCAAACTATGACCGTCCTGCATTTGGATCAGTTTTAGCTTATTGACGGCTTTTATTTCGAACCTTGCATTCTCCTCAACAATAGGCCTCGAAATCCCAGGCAAAAAATCATACAGGTTGGGTGCCGCATAATTCCTCATGAGAATGTTGCGATCAGCAGCCAGGAAAACAGGATCCTGCGCTGGCCTAACAGCCTCTTAATTTACTACGGGAACCGCATTGTTGTTATTATCTTCCATACTTGTTGCTTTTTTTCGCCTTATCCGATTCTGACGTGCCCGTGCGCGAAAGGTATGCTCGATCTCAGGGTCAGCTTCGAATTCTGGTTCAGCACCAGTACTCATAAACCGTCAAGCTACTCTCCGCGTTAAACAGCCAGTACAACGAGATCTGTCCTACAAAACATCACAAACACACTCAAATAATAAACCGTTAACCAGTTCCCAGCAACGGCGCCATAAACTTGTAACACGACTTTTTTGTATGATGCAAGTCCATGTCATAAACTTGATGACATAGATTTTATGCTATGATATGTGATACTACTTCTAGATATGCGTTATTAATGAATGTTCTTGTAGTATACTATGCGTTGTCACAAGTTTCCTCGCGTTGAAACCAAGTATAATTTCACCGCAAGTTTCTCAATATGATCCGAGGTCGAACCAGGGACTGTTTGAGGTTATTGCGTTATGTTTGTGATATATGCGACTAGGGGTTTTTCAATTTATAAAAGAGTTTTGTGTACAAGTAATTAAACATGCAATAAAGTAAATTAAAGCGGTAAAAATGCGATAATAACATAAATTGCTTTAAAGTAAATTGCGATAAAGTAAATCTAAGCTAAGATGATACAAGATACAGGTTTCATGATACAAGATACTGAGGTCAAGGCTGACTGTGAAGATTATACAAAGATCGTGCAATGCAGTGACAAGTCTTATGTGTGAAGCAAAAACAGAGAAAATAATTAATACGAACATAGCAAGTTCCTTAATTGCGTTAAAGATATAAGTACGGTTCTGCTTTTCCCTTGGCCTACACCTCACGGTGATCGGCCGCGTTCCCACATCTCTGTGGTGAAACAAGGACAAACGTAATGAACGCAAGGTTGCTTCCATCTCCGGAAGTACTACTCGCTTTAGTCAATGCATTCTTCTAACCTTCTCTTGATAGATCAGAATGACATCTTCATTTCTGCTCTCACAGGTGAAGATGCCATCTAGCATGCCTTAGTTAAACGCATTTATCTCTTTAGCACAGATTAATTTACTCGTTTAATCCATATTAATTATCAAGGTATTAAGAAAACTTCATAGAGAAAACGATTAATGGAGGAACGAAAATAGACAGAAAAGTGGAAATGAAAGTGATCGAGACATTCAATAACACTATTTAACGTCTGATACATGATTTGTGAATGAAGGGATTAAGAGAATGAAATAAAATTGATGAAATAGAGTTGAAACATATGCAAATAAGCGCCAACGTCTTAGTGTCGATCTGGATGGAGATTTGCTTGCCGGCGTGAATAGATCGTGCGGAAGGATGTGCTTCCCTCTCAGGCTTGCTCAACCGGTAGCAGGGATCTAAGCACAAAGCTTCACGGCGGGGATCTAACAGAATCACATTGAGACTCACCTCTCGGCCTTGTTTCTTTTCTTCTTGAATTTCTTCCGATCAGTACTCAGCTCAACCTTTCTCTCAAAAATCTAGCATCAATTGGCCCTCATATCAAGTATATATTCTCTGAATTCTATGGGGGTATTTATAGGTGAAAAGCTTTGACTCTTGGCTTGTGGACCCTACTTCTTGTTATGGAAATTTCGAAGATGAAGGAATAAATATTTCTTCTGTTATGCAATCAGACCGTCAAATCTGCACAACGGTTAGTTGTACACACGTGTCACAATCCTCCATGTTTGCGTTGCTCAGCTGCATCTTTCGATCGGTTGCTCACATGCGGTGTTGTTTTTATTACCGCATGCGGTTGAAATTCAGCTCGGGATCGACAGTCACATTGAGACGTCATTGCGTTAATCGTATTTTCATTGTTAATTGACAGGCGCAATGTGACAGAGATGCGTTGTTCAGTTTCTCGTTGAACCTTGATCGCAAGCGGTGACTTGGTTTCCTGCAAAACAGAGTAGAAATATCCTCTTCTACCATCTTAATGATGTTAGTGGGTGTAATTGCGATAATTTATATTTATTGTATTTCTGAACTAATTTTCATACAATCAACGCATATTCCTTCTCTTTTGGCCGCAATATCTGAATAAGGCAGCATAAATAACTTGTATTTCTACAAGTTATCAAATACCATTCTCGGGAATTTGATATATATGTTTCAGGTACCTTAAATCCTTATGGGATTCTCATATCAAGAGATCCATATAAATATGTTATGACTACCTCCATAAGATATATATCCAAACTTTCATATATAATTAAGCCAACTTAATGTGATTACATCCTCCATTGGAGAATATCTCTCCTCATAATCAATACCAGGTATTTTTAAAAAACCTTATGCAACTACATTAGTTCCACAGACACCTTCTGATGTTCAGACTACTGGTCCAAAAACCTGTCGTTTTGAAAGTGAATTTAATTCTGCCTCGATTGCTTATTTCCACTAAAGCCAATCTTTTTTATGCCGAAATTCTTCAACAGATTTTAGTTCAAGATCCTCATTTTCATATATAATATCAATAGCAACATTATCCACATAAATTTGTCAATAATTACATTAGTTTGATTCCATGTTTTTTCCTATCATGACATAGTTTATTGAAATTTCATTATTATCTTTAGGTATTTCACTTTCCTCACTAGTCATGTCGAGGATTTTTTTCATGGGTATTTACATCATCAACCAAGTCTTTTTTACTATCAATTATTTTACTTTTTTATGATTTTATCTTTGGAACCCACTGGTCTACCACACTTCTGGCATATTCCAAACTCATTAGAAACAACTTGTTGTATTGGGATATCTCTTTGGTTGACTAGAGAACAATGCATTATCGATTATAAATTTTGTTCCTCTAGGAAAAATAATATTTTCTTTTCCAAAACCTTTGATCAAGTTTGCAAAACTTGATATTGCATTTACTTTTGCTTTCAATTTTGTCAATTTGAAAAAATATTTTTTATTTGTAAATATTGTGTGTGTAGTTGCACTGTTTACCAGATATAAATCTTCTTTGCTCATTTTTTAAACACCCAACATATAAAATTATCGACGTTTCTTCATTAAAAGAAAATAATTACAATAAGAAAAACAACATTTAAAATATACAAAAGTTACTAAAAAATGAAGAAAGATAAAAAAAAAAAAAACATTAAGTCTAGATATTCTCAAAGTCAAAAGAAACATTTGATGTTCCACCAACTGTGCCAATCTTCTCTTCAGAAAATTCAAAGAAGTCTGCCACATCCAAATTTGTCATGTGGGATGGGTTAAATATGTCATTATCCTAATGCAAAATTTGCTTTCATATTTTTCTCTTTTTCCTTCAGGGAGGCTTGATAGAGGTTAACTAAGTGTTTTGACATATGACAGGTAAGTTACCAATGTCTAGTCATTTCGCATCGGAAGCATTTATTTTCAACACTCTTTGAACTCTTATCTTGTAGAACTTTTCCTTTGCGGTCATCATTTTGTGTAGTTCTTTTGAAATTTAAATGATTAAAACTACCACCATGAAAATAATAGTTATTTCTTCCTCTACCACGGTTATGACCTCGACCACGACCATGACCTCGACTATGATTATTTGCATTCACATCATTCATGTCAAGGAATGGTGTTGTTCTAGTTGATCGAGATTCGTGGTTCTTCATCAATAACTCGTTATTTTGTTCGGCCATGAGAAGACATGACATTAGTTCAGAATATTATTTAAACCCTTTCTTTCGATATTGCTGCTACAAGAGCATATTCGAGATATGAAATATAGTAAATGTCTTCTTTAACATATCAGCATCAGTAATTTTTTCTCCACATAACAACAATTTTGAACTGATTTTAAATAATGCGAAATTGCAATCATTTACTGATTTAAAATCTTGTAGACTCAATTGCATCCACTCATAACGGGCTTTAGGAAGAATAACTGTTTTTTTATGATCATACCTTTCTTTCAAATTTTTCCACAAGATATAGGGATCTTTTATGGTAAGATATTTTATTTTTAATCTCTCGTGGAGATGATGACAAAGGAAAATCATAGGTTTTGCTTTGTCCTGACTCAATGTCATATTTTCTTCTTTAATTGTTTCTCCCAAGTTCATAGCATCTAGGTGAATTTCGGCATCGAGTACCCTGACAAATAATTATTGTCATTAATGTCAAGGGCTGCGAATTCTAATTTTGTAAGGTTTGCATGACAATACTATCACAAAATATTGTATTTATATTAGAAATCTAATATGTATTAAATATGCAAAATAACATTTAATTTATTCATTATAATAAAGAGGAAAAAAATTGACTTACTTTTAGGATCTACATTCAGAGATGAAAGCAACAGGAGCTCGTGTTGATAACGTATTGTGAAATTGAGGAGCACGACAGGAACACGGATATGGAGAAAATATAATATAATAATATATTTATATAATAAATAAAATATAACATAAAATAAAATAACTAAAATTATAAAATTGGATGATATTAAAATTAATGGAATTTTGAAGTGGATTTCTCACCAATGTGTATTATTTTGAGATCTACCAAATGTCACTAGGCAAAGTGGCAAGTAGGATGTAGACCTACATAAACATCAGCTTGAATTATTACAAGGCATGTGGATAATATAAAAAATGACACATGACTTTTAGGACAATAAGCATTGGGCATCTCATTTTATGTTATTTATAATAAGTTTTGTAATTTTGGAGTTTGGCAAAAAATATTCTTAAATTTACAAATTTAGCAATTTTTTTTTTCAAAATTTGTGAATATAGCAAAAAAAACATAAAAGTAAATTTTCATTTTTTTTTCAAATTTACCCTTATTGGTGTATCAATATGTATATCGGTAATATAATTGATATACTTTAAATCTAGTATATCAATCATCTAATATACTATATTTGGTATATCAGTTGACTAGTATACCAAAGATAAATAATGAGTTATACAATGGAATATGCCACATTTATCATTCATAAGTCATATTTATTTAGTCAACAAGTGCTTGTTCGTTTCCCATTAATTGTAGGACTTAATTTCAATTCTTATTCGTTTATTATAGAATATTACTTTTTTAGTACATTATAATGAATTTAGAGTGGTTCAGTCCGCTATGTACCATTTTAAATAAATGTTAATAAACTATATACACCAATGTTACACTTGAAATTGAATTTTAAACATGTATTGGTATTGAATTGATATACTTGAACAAATATATTTTAAAGAAACACTAGTATATTAATGATGTACCAACGTTTTACACTTAAACGAATTTTTAATTAACGTTAATATAATATTAATACACTAATGTTATATTTAAAATTTTATTTAGAATGAATGTTGGTATAGTACTGATACACTATTGATGTACTAGAAATTAGTTCTTTTTATGAGTATTGATATAATATTGATAAATTAATTTGTACTTTAAATGAATTTTGAATAAGTATGTAACTATAACTACTAATATACTATATATATATATACACGAGAAATTGAATTTTGAACGATATAAATATACTACTGATACACCAATACAACACTTAAAATAGATTTGTATCATGCGTGTTATACTATTGATACACTACAAATGTAAATTATTTGAGTTTTTAATGACTATTATTATACTATCGATACATCTTTGTTACAATTTAAATAAAGTTTGAATGTGTGTTGATAAATTAGTGATCCACCAAATACTTAGTATTGCAATTTTAGCTCATTACGATATACGCATGATACACTAATGATCTACTTGCAATTCATTTTGAAATAAATGTCAATGTTAAAATTCAAATGTCATTCTAAATGATATACTTCATATTTGGTATATCAATAATATTCATGATATGTTTTTTTTTCTTTTCATAATCCATTAATATATGAACTATTAAATATTTGTTACACAATTGATATACCAAGTAACTTATATATCCATTAAAATCATAAAAAAAATTTAAAAATAAAACAGATTAACTAACATAATTTATATTTGGCATATTACTGGACAAAATTAACGCATTTAACATATACCATCTAACATCAAAATTGAACTAAACGAATGACAATAACTATATATCAACATGAAAAAAAATTATATTTATCATAATTGAACAAACATTGTTAACCATAACACAATGAAAGTCATGATATATTAGTTGTATAAATGATATTCTTTAAATAAGGTATATCAATTGATTGATATACCAAATATAATATATATTAGTTAACTGACATATCAAAATATAAAGTATATCAGATATACCTGTTGATAAATAAATGAGAGTAAAATTGTAAAAAAAAAAAAAAAAGAAAAATCAAGATTCTTGTTTTTTTTTTTTTGGTTATATTTATAATTTTAGAAAACTATGGTTATATTTACAAATATCCTTATGTTTTTTCTACCTATCGCAACTTTTCATATTATTATTATGGTTTATGAAGTAAGAACTAGGGATGGAAAACATAAATACCTACGAAAAAAATTGACCAACCGTTAAGAGAAAATTTGGAAAAATGAAAATATTTCTTAGGAAAAATTGCATAAATTATAGTTGCAATTATACCAACTTTCAATTATAAAAATTGATCTCTCGACTTATACAACTGTTAAAGTTGGACCCTCAAACTTATATAATTGTAGAAATTGTAACACTTGTATAAGTTTGATGGTTCAATTTTTAATCATTTGGGAGTCTAATTTTTTCAATTGTTGCAAGATTGAGGGTCCAATTTATCACTTTTACAATTTAGGAGCCCAATTTTTACAATTTAAAGTTTGAGGGTGTAATTATAACCACCATACTTTAAGGTGGTTTTTATAATTTACTCTATTTTTAAAATAATTCAAATACACAATCAAGATATTTTTTCTGTTTTTCTCTCTTACACCCATCACTAAAACTGACAGCCACGAGGTGATCATTCAAATTTTTTTATCAATTAATTTTAATTTTTATGAATTATATGAAAAGCTATTTTTCCATTTAGCTTTGAGAATAAAATATCTATTCATGAATATTTTATTTACAAATCCTAAAAACCTTGAGGTCGATATTAGACTAGATGCCAATTCATATTCTTTGGGCATGTTTGGGCGCGTTTTAGTGATCTTAATAAAATTGATTTATTGTTAAAGTGAATTTCATACAATTATTTTAATGTTTGGTTCTACACTTTTAAAAGTGATTTTGTACAATCAAGATTGTTGAGAGTTTCCCCATGCAAGGCCCAAAGTACACGAATAAGCTATGATGACGGGGAGAAATGCACGTCATTATAGGCCTTTTATTTAGAATTATGATGGCTATTAAGTAGAATATGCGACGAATATTAGGAATTCATGAGAAAATGAGTTTGCATCGATCGACATTAAGAATCTCGGCTAACCCATAATTATGTGTTATTATGCATTTAATTGTCTATCTTTGTAGCTAACGTAGGAAGTGGATGCATACGCGGAAGCCGGGCTATCACAAAGACGACCGCATGCGGGGAAACTCTCCATTGCATAAGCGAACACATACATTCAACGCTTGGATGTTGCGGCCGTCGAGCGAATTCGGTCATCACAAGGAGATTGTGGCTATATGATGATAACAATAATAAAGGGATGAACGCAAGGTTGGTGGAATAGAAACATGAACGCATACCTCAGAAGAATCAAAAGATGATGTTGACATTTCACCTACCACGCCGTTAGCAGCAGAGATTCAGAAAAGGACCATCGTGCCGCGAGTGTCAGAGTCAAAGCAGGTCCATTAATGTTGTCGGCGATACAGCTCTATAAATAGAAGCCGTTAAGAAAATTTTCATTTTATCCAAGTTTCTACCTTCGAGTGGATCCTTGTGATCCAGACGAAAGTGTGAAAAGAAAGCTTGAGAGTTTTTCATCTCCTTCATCCATTCCAAGTGACGACCAGAGCATTCGCCGGAGTTAGAGCTCGAGAAAGTTAGCTCCACTGCCCATCCATGGCACCACCGGCAGCCTTGACACACATCTGCTAGAAGCAAGACGTTGCTTCCAGCTGGCCCTCCGTTACTCTTCTTTCTTTGTATTGTATTGTATTACATTTTGGCTTAAGGAATTAATACATTTTGTGATCAATGCATTTCTATACTTTCCTTCGACTCCATCTCCATCTTCATTTACTTAGCATCCTTAACTTTCATTGCATCACTTAGTGAGACTGTTAAAGTGTATTGCATACTTAATCATGCGGCATAGGAATATGAAGCATGTAAAAAACCACCGGAAGGTGTGCGTTGCACGAGTGTTATGAGAAAACCTTATTTGCTTAGTGTGAAGCTGTAGCAACGCTTGTCTATAAGCGGACGCAATACTTGTCTATGAGTAGAATCAGCAGCAACTAACTGCCCAGGAGGGTAAGTGGTTGGTCGCATTAAGCAATATAAGCAAGTGTTCACTAGGAATAGGAATAATCTTACGTCAACCAGGCTTTGTGGTTACCTTGTCTTATGTATGCGTCCATCACACCTTTAGAGCTATTCGAGAGAGAGTCTAAATAAAGAACCTAAGACTTGAGAGAGCTAGGTTATAATCGAGGCTCGGAAGAGCTAGATTAAGATTGAATAAGCAAGAATAGAGACTTAGGAATAAGTTCTGTTTGCTATTACACATCATGTGCATCTGCGTCGGGCGTGTATAGCATAATCGCATTAGTTTGCATTGGCTGGGTTGCCCTTGCGGTCAAGCTTGGGTTGATATGAAGACATCCTCACATTTTATCTATTTTTCCATGCATTTTACTACGCGTCAACAGTTACCGTGTCTCTGCCTTTCATTTATACTTCTACTGCTTGGTCTGTTAGTTAGGAGTAGGAGTAGTTTATAGCTTACAACCCCGTCATTCTTTTATTTATCTGCCGCAAACACATCACCGCATACATTTAGCTACAAGTCCCTAAGTTCGACCTTGGATCACCCGAGAAACTTGCGTTCTCGTTATACTTGGCGAGAGCGTAAAAAAACTTGTGACAAGAACGCATGGTCATTGCATATGAGATCAACGCATACATTTCATTCCAACACGTGACCACCGACGCATGAGAACCAACGCATAACCTAAGACATGCATCGCGTATTGCGTCCCTCTAATTTTCATCATCAAGCTCAAGCCTAAGGGAAACTGAGAGATGATATGGGAAATGTGCATCCCATAAGGAAAAATTCAGAGCCTCGAGTTCTAGAACGACCAACCAAGTCGATAAAAATATATACTAGTCGAGAAATAACCGAGCTAAGCCTGGCTCCTTGCAGTCTTAGGTATCCTAAACTATCGTAATATCACTAGAGTTATACAAAACCACAAGCAACTGTCAAATGCGAGTATCGTGCATTGCAAGAATGTTATGCCACGACATTAAAGGCCCCCTCGATGAAGGAAATCAGACATGAGGATTTCCATGTACGGCGGAAGGATGTTCCAAATTCCATTCGATATTGAACACAAACAATTACAGTCACAAAACAGAAACTAATAGGTCATGCACAACAAGAAATTACAGCATGCTAACAAGATAATCAAGGGATAGAGTATGCGTACCTTTGAAGAACCATTCTTCAAACTCCCTCAATCACTCCAATTGTCAAAGAACAGCAATTCAACCCTCAAACACAATGACTGGAACAACAGCACGATCAACAGTATGAACACAACGATTACGAACCCAACGAACGACCTTTAGAACCTCGAAATCAATCGAGTTGAGTGAGGAGATCACCACAATGGTTACCATGATATTCTCAGTGTGAGAATCTAGAAGTTGTGGGCTCTGTATGATCTTGGTTAGAGGATGAGACTGGAAGATAACAATCGTGTAGACGATTGAGCAAGTGGAAGATGACACAGTTTATCGTATAAATGATGTGCTCACTCGTGTAGAAGATGGCAACCTATCATATAGACAATGTCACGCGATCGTTTAGCTACGACCAGCTGAGTGAACTATCGTATAGTTAAACTCCACGATCATTTAGTCTCTCTATGAGCTATCGCTTAGTGAAACACTTTCACTTGATAGCTTGTCCGTGAGTATCTTTCCGAATTAAGTAACTCCCTAAATTTAGGAAAATATTTTTCCTTTTATCTCACGGTTATCATAAAACCACCAATGACCTCCCACTCAATTGGTTATTAGAGAAAAAGATATAATTATCAAATAATTAATATTATTATAAATATATATGATAACCAACTTACCATATTATATTTATAACCTATAGTTTTAATATTTCATCTCATGAAACATATAAACCATAAGTTCTTTTTCTATTTTATGATACTTAATGTAAATCACATTTACATTAATCCTCCACTTAATGTATCTCATACATCACACCAATTATATCATATATAATTGAATTTCCTCTTGTCAATTTGAACATTTCAAATCAACCCAATAACTGATTCTAAACTTGAATCCATTAAGTTACCAAGGAGACCTTATGGACCTATAGCTTGAAGCTCCAACGATATTGAATAACTGACTAAACTCTTTAGTCACGGGATCCACCATCCGTTAACTGTTGGGCACTCCACTAAAGACCAACAGTTGCACTCTCCTTACTACCGATATATTTTGTGTCCATGTCAACTAATCAACAGTGTGATAACCTTTCACATATCGCTAGTAAGTACAGTTGGACCAATTTACCGTTTTGCCCCTATAATTACATCTAACTCCTTAAGTACTACTGATTCCTCTAATGGACATAAGTCATATTCCTACTATGACTGGGTCCTCTCTTCCAAAGAAAGGATGTGGCCACTATGTTCAAGACCCAAAATCAACCCCTAAGGGAGCAATCTATCTACTTATCCCTGCTTCGGGGAAGGAGTGAATTCTGTCTTGTGTAACTGAGTTCCCAGCTTCCCAATCAGAAAAATCCCCGAAAAGATAGGCTTGTTGAGTTGGCAATCATGTCACTCTCACCCATACTAATCAAAGGACCGCCCTCAAAGGCAAGAGTTCCCAAAACACTCAGGATTGAGGTCATGTCACCTATGATCGTTTAGGTGAGATGTAAGTCTCAAGTATCAATAGCGTTATATAAAGAGATGAATCATCTCGTGGTCCGGTCTTATACAAACTCTTTGTATAGGACACCCCCGCTCGTATGTCTCCACATGATTGGCCAGGATCTGACCATCTGTAGTAGTTCACAACACTTGTAAACCTCTACAAAGCGGGTCATATCCATAGTGTCACCAGGATAAGGTATCCTTCCTTTATCCTTATACTACAGACCTTTTTAGGTTATCACTTAAGGCATGATCTACTTGTATATCTCATGTACATGCTTAAGTTTACATACAATAACCACGGATCTTTGTTTATTGGATATGAGTAAATGCAAAATAAAATAACTCTTATTTTATTCATAACAATGTGTACAAAGTTTACAAACTACGGGACTCCAGGAGAATTAGGGCACCAATCTTAACACTCGATGCTTTGAGTCCACAAGCAAATGCCTTTGATCTCCCCATTCTACTTTGGACTCTCCCCCTATGTACCTTCATCAATTTTGTCTCCATACCGGCCCAAGAAAAATTATTTTATTTTTTTACGTATTATATCTTCATCAATATTCCCATGCTAAGTTAAACTCAAGCCAAATTTTAGAGCCAGAATCGCAATTTTAGAGTCGGATTCGTAAGTAAGGAAGCAAGAGTAGCACACAAGAATGAAACTTTTGATGCAGTAAATATGTACATAGGAGCCGAGCCAAAAAGAAAAAAATTGAGCTAGAAGCTTGATCTGCTAGAATGTGTATGTTCAGCCTGAGAATCAATGTCCTTAATTGTCACATCCCCTCCCTAGTCTTAGCCCCAAGACTTGGAAGAGGGCATGAAGATATACTAGCAGCATTTCAAGACAACATTTTAATTTAACATTTCCCCCTTTATCTATTAAAAACCTTAACATGTTTACAATAATCTATCTAAATTTCATACATGTAGCTCAATTTCCTATATTCTTCTATTACATGATCCAAGCCGTGCCCTAAGAAATTACCAAGTCCTGGTGTTTTGGTGGTTGTAGACTTCTTCCTGAATGCTCCGCTTTGCAACTTGAGGAGGGGGGGAGGGGGTGGGAATAGAAGAAAACATTTGGAAGAGTGTGAGCTAATAAGCCCAATGAGTGGTGTCCTTTAAAATAACAATCACTTTACAAAACATATTTTTGGGAAGTCAATCACATAATCACAATTTCAGTATAATCTATGCATGATCATGTGTAACCTCATTCAATCATTATCCTCCAGTCTCATGCTATACTTGGCATGTTCACATCATGCATATATTAACAATCATAACAACTTTTTATGGAAACTTTCCTATAACCTGCTTTCCCCGCCAATGTGCACATCGACAATTCTTTCCCGCTAGTCATGCTTAGGTATCTTGACTATATTTCCCCCCGGTCGTCACCAACTATTATTTTCCCGCCGACCAAGGCCAACTATATTTTTCCCGCCAAGTACCATTTTTAAGCATGTTAACTTATGTATTTTGGGTATTATCTTAGTTTCCATAGAAATTACACATACAATATCATGGCAAGTAACATAACATTATAAGCATGCATCTTGTACTTACCTATGCATTTATTCACATATCAATGCATAAAACTAAATAACCACTCACCGTAAGCAAGATTTTCTACTAAAACCACTTTGAGAATACCTTCCTGAGAGTTCCTCCATATCAATGAAAATTCCTCAATTAACACTTGTTATATCAATAAATAGTTGTAAAATAGCCAAAATACCATTATATAATAAAAGTACCAACTTACTCCAAACTTAGCTAAAATCCTAAAATCAGCCCCTTTAGAGGTTATTTGGACTGTGGCAGGCAGTTGGGCGTTCGGCAGTGTGCAGGGTGGGCGTGCTGTGTCGCACAGTGGGCTACTGCGCTGGGCGTGCGTGATGCATCACACAATGACTACTGTGTTGGGCTGGCGTGCGTGATGCGTTGGTGCGAGGCGCGCTGATGGATGGACGCAACGCTACAAGGTGCAAGGCACGCGCTGTGTGCTGTGTTGGTTGGCTGGGTGTATGCGTCTGGGCTGACTCCAATGTTTCACCAATGCAACCTTAGCTCCTTCGGACCCCAATTAATTTGGCAGCCTAAATAATCAAACATAACACTCTAAATAAGCTCTCAACACAAAGATTTTGGTGATGGCATGAATGAATTCTTCTCGCCTACCCCTCTATTTATAGCCATCCCAAACTCACCCCCTTGTGACACTTCTACTCACATTTGTCCCTCTTTAAAGCTGCCAACACTTAGCCTATTCTAGCACAACCTTGTGTTGTTCTCACCTTAATTTGCCAACCAAAATTCCCATTTTGCATGCAACCTCCTTCATCCACCTCTTGCTTAGGGTGATAAGACCTCTTTTGCATGTAATCTCCTTTGTCCACCTCCTGCTTAGAGTGATAGGATTGCTTTGTGTGAACCTCCTTTTGCCACCACAATCACTTAAATACTTAAAACATGTTCATCTTTCTAATTTGTTAGGCTTATCAACGCATTTCATAAATATTGGCATCTCCCCTTGGGGTTCTTTTCCCATCAATTAGCCTTCCTTTTGTCCACAACGCATAGCAAGCCAACTTACTTCCATCGAAATCCCATTTAGCCATCGCATGAGTCAGCCATCATCAACACATAGGGTGGTCACTCATCCTTGACGCATGGCTCAATAGGTATGATCGCATGACTTGCTTGGCATGGA
Source organism: Benincasa hispida (assembly GCF_009727055.1). Taxonomy (NCBI): domain Eukaryota; kingdom Viridiplantae; phylum Streptophyta; class Magnoliopsida; order Cucurbitales; family Cucurbitaceae; genus Benincasa; species Benincasa hispida. The sequence goes on from NW_024065247.1 coordinate 137,671, forward strand.
CGCATGGCGCTTGGCATAGGCGTTGGCCATGGACGCATGGCACTTAGCATAGGCGTTGGCCATCGACGCATGGGCGTGCTACATAGGTAGATCATCATTCGCTTGCTCGGTCGCAGTGCTCGGCCGCATAGTCGTGCTTGGCCACTTGGGCATTCAACAATGCGCTTGCAGCGTAGGCTGGCCGCTCGACACATAGGCTATGCGTTCGGCACAAGGCATCAACGCATGGCTGCTCGACAGGCTCGGCAGTGCTCGACGCATAGGCATGGCAACTCGGCAGGCTTGGCAGCGCTTGACGCATAGGATGGTCGTCTAGCATGCCCGCTCGACGCATAGACAGGGGTGTTTGGCATACCTGCTCGACGCATGGGTTGTGAGCTTAGGCTCGACGCATGGGCTGGGCACCTAGCATACTTGCTCGACGCATGCCTCCAACGTATGCCTTGCTTGCATCCGCATGCCTTATGCATGCCCTTGCGTTAGTTGCATGCAAGCCCACGGCCATTGCCCAAGTCTTCTTGCTTCAAACCTCCCACACACTCTTAGGCCTTGCGTTCAATGTGCTTAGGCCCTCCATATGCGTTGGTCCACTTGCCACCTTTTGATATAACTCAGTACTAATGCTTTTACCATTGCCCTAATATCTTTACTACTTAGGATTTTCCTTTTCTGAATATCCTTCCACCTTAGTGTTAGGGTCTTACATTAATTCGACTTCAAATCGAAACAAAAGAAAATTTTTAAAATCACTTAACTACTTTTATTACTATTAAAACGTAACAACAGTGGTAAGTGTGAGGTTAAACCGCAGAGAAATGAATAATTAATTTCTTTTTTGGGTTAGGTTTGATCGTAAAAAAACAGTAAAAAATGGGATTTTGGTTTTTGGTTTTGATATTAAAAACATGCAAGAAAAGGAAATTGCAAGGGATATATGAAACGGTAATGGATTCATCTAATTCTCGGATCAAGTGGCCATTCAATGTAATTTAAATCATTATTTTCTGCCAACATATCATGTATTCGAATCATACATGCATAGCTACCCAATCGATGCGAATTAATTAATCTCTACAAAGGCCGACAATCAATTAATCTAAACAAATCGAGCATCCTAATTCGTAATTAAGGCTGGAAAGATCGTGCTCTAACTAACCTACATGCTCCTAAATGCAATTGGGTCCTTAGCGGCCATAAAGAATTTGAAACACGTGCATTAAGAACAAGGATTTAACTATATTGATTAAGTGTCAGGAAAGCAATGTTCAAATAATCAATTTATTCTTTAAATCTAGATTAAACGTGTGATGCAAAGATTCAAGGTTAGCATATATACTTAAGCATGCTCATCTAATCAGTGCTATAAGGGTAAATTCAAAGCATAGATGATTACAAGGATACGTGTGAGCCTAAATTAATTAGCTAAAATATGCGTTCATGATAGGGGTGTCAATCCAACACACAAAAGCAAATCTAAATCATTCGAGATTCAAAGAAATAAATAATTCTAATTTAAAGCACAAAATTGAACAGAAAACTCATCAAAATACAAGAATGCTTGATCCAAGAACTAAACGAAAGATTACATCATCGATTCATAGACAAACCAATGGGATAAAATCCAAAACACGTCCATAATCCAAAAACAAAAACTAACCTAATGATACTGAAAACATAAAGGAAAAGGAATAAGTCAAGGCCTCTCTTCGGCCTCCATTGAAGAACAATACAATTTTCAGCATATTTTGACCTAAAACCAAAGAAGAGTATTTATAGAAATCTTCGTAGCGTTGCAATGCTCGACAAGAAAGGCCATGAGCGTTAGGGAAACATTGCGACGCTAGCGTTACTACCAACTCGAAGTGTTGCAATGCTGAGCATTCTGTCAAAAACTCAATTACTCGATACTCGATGCTCGACGCTCGTTTACTCGGTAGCATTTTACTCAATAATACTCGATAGCCTTTTACATGATGGTGCTCGATGATACTCGATGGCTGATTATACTTGGTGGAACTCGATGGCATTTTAGTAATTTCAACTCATTTGAAGCTCGAATGCTCAAATCAACTCCAAATTGCTTCAAATTAACCTCGTTCTTCACCAAATGATTAGTTCTACATCTTGATTGCTCGGTACCTACAAAATAGGGAAATAAACACGTAGAATCTAATAATGAACGTGAATTAAGCTAGGAATAATAACTCTTTTTTAGAGTTATCAGCGTACTATTGAATCATGTGATGTTGCGAGTAGAGATGGTTGATGAAGTGGCAACCAAACAAGAAAAAACCTGTATGACGCTACAATCTTCCATCCCAAAAATCGTCAAGGAACATAAATCCCCCACTATACCGATGCCATGTAGAAGATAGTTCCCTTGACAAGTTCTACACTTGAGCTCAAACAAAGTGCCTTGAGAACTCTACCTCACTGCCAAGACTGTATTTCCCATTATGTACTGTCAGATGAGTCAGGGTTAGAGCCTCAATGCAAATAAAACCCTTAAGGTTGGGCACGTCTGTAGAGGATCTTGACAACTTCACACACAACTGTTGGGGTTAATGTCCTAAATCTCATAGGGTCCTATAGTTTGTAAACCATATATGAACAAACTTGTAAGTGATTAATAATATTTGATATTTTATTCACTTTGTCTTGAAATATGTGATATTTTAGTTGCATTAACCACAAACCAATAAACTAACATCTAAGGTTATCGTTGTAACTTAAACATGTATATGGAGACATATAGGTGAATCATGTTTAAGTGATAACCTAAATGGTCTGTAGTATATGGATAAGGTTGAATGCCTTATCCTAGTAACACTATGAATATGACCCACTTTGTAGAAGTCACAAATGTTGTAAAGTGCTACAAATGATTTGATCATGATCATTCATGTATTAGACATGCGAGTGAGGATATTGTATACAAAGAAGTTTGTATAAGACCGGACCACGAAATGTTTAGTCTCATTATATAACGTCATTCATCATAGAGACTTTCATTTCACTAGAATGACCATAGGTAACATGACCTTAGTCCTGAGTGAGTTGTGAACTCCTGCCTATGAGAACGGTCCTTTGATTTGTATGGGTAAGTTTGGCCAAATCACCAACTCAACAAGTCTATCATTTTGGGGATTTGTCTAATTGGGGAGTTGAAAACTCAACTACACAAGATGGAATTCACTCCTTCCCTGAAGTAGGGATAAGTAGATAAATTGTTCCCTAAAGGGCTGATTCCAGGTCTTGAACAATGTTGCACCACACCCTCTCTTAGTCCGAGGGGGGTTTAGTCATAGTGGAACTATGATCTATTGTTCATTAGAGAGATCAGTGGTATTTAAGGAGTTAAAGGTAACTATAGGGACAAAACGGTATTTTGGCCCAGCTATACATACGAGCAATTTGAGAAGGGTCATCATACGGTTGATTAGTTATATCCAATGGACACAGGAATATATCTGTAATGCGGAGAGTGTAACTGTCAGTCTTTAGTGAAGTGCCCGATAGTAATGGATGGTAGATAATGTAATTAAAGAGTTTAAGTAATTATTAATGTATCGGTGGAGCTTCAAGCTACAGGTCCATAAGGTCCCTTTTGTAGCTCAAAAGGATTTAGTTGAGAATCAGTTTTTGGGTTAATTTGAATTGTTCAAATTAATAAGAGGGAATTTTAATTTATATGATATAATCAAATTTATTCAATTATATATGATATAATTGACATAATGTATTTGATACATTATAGTTTAATTGGAGGAATAAATATTTGAGTGTGATTCAAATATATTTTCTATGAATGAGATTCATAGTTGTTAAATTTAATATAAATGTGATTTATATTAAAAGCCATAAAATAGAGGAAAAGAACTATAGTTTATATTGCATATGATGCAATATTAAGACTATAGGTTATAAATATAATATGATAAGTTAGTTATCATATTTTTTTATATTATTGATTATTTTGGATAATTAATTTTTTTTTTCTCTCTAACCACCTTAGCAGGTGGTTAGTTGGTTTTTTATGGCAAAATGGAATAAATAAAATATGATTTTATTTTTCCATACCAATCTAGACGACAAAACACAGTCTATAAGATAGAGCTTTAGATCTACACGATTAAAGACTCTTCTATACGATAGTGCATTTTTTCAATTGTCTTCCTCCTCCAAACTCTCAAACTCCCTCCTAACCAAAATAGTTAGAGCCCACCACTCCTGGGTTCTCACCCTAAGAATACTAAGGATACCAAGTAGTTGTGTCTTCCCCTTTTAGTTCGAGTGTTATTGTTCGAAGAGTTCGTAACTGTTCGAGGAGTTCTTGATAGTTCAAGGGATTTACTCGAAGAAGTGTTCTTCAAAGGTATAATCAATTGAACCCTTGTTTCTTTTTTAAAATGCATCCAGTAATTTTTGTTAAGATGCATAATATGTATGTTTGTTGTAAATGTTTAGTTTTCAATCTAAATGGAATTTGGACGATCCACTTCCACTCATGGATCTTGTAAATTGAGTTCCTTCAATAAGATAGAAAGTTTTCGAAGAAGTTTCCCAACCTCGAGGTGGATAAATCACAAACGTGAAGACTCGCAACTACTTCGACAAAGGTACTAGGTATTTAATGTCCTAGTTTATTGTGTTTATTCTCTCATTACTCAACATTGTATATATAGTATATATATTTGTGTATATATGTAAAATCCACTAGAGTTAGTCCAAGTGGGAGTTTATTGGGTTGTATGTCCTAAAACTCGCAGTTTGTAATGTTAAACATATTCTATTATCAATAAAGATGTTATTGACGTTTAACAATAACATTGTTATTGAATATGTGAATTGCACTTATAAAGACTAAATCCAATAAACTAAAGATCTATGGCTATTATTTGAATACATAAACTTTATGTGGAGACATAAGAGTAGGATCAAGTTCAGTAAATAGCCAAAATAGTCTATAGTATACGAATAAAGTTGGCTACCTTATTTTGGTAACACTATCGGATGTGACCCACTCTGTAGTTGTTACAATTTGTTGTAAAGTGCTCCAAATGAAGTGATCATAATTCATTCATGTATTAACATGAGGAGTGGGGCGTCCTATGTAATGATTTTGCATAAGATCGGACCAAGCATTAAGTCAATCTTACTTTATAACGTTGTTTACTGTTTAAGACTGACTATTTCAAAGCGTTAACCTAGGTAACTTGACCTTAATCCTGAGCTAACTATGAACTCCTGTTTATTCGGGATTATCCTTAGATTTTCATGGGTGAGGGTTGGCTCAACAGCATCGACTCAATAACCCTTCCATTTCAAGGGTAAGACCGGGTAGATAGTTGAGGACATAGGGTGCAAGACGAAGTTCACTCTTACCCACTTTTAGGGATAGTAGAGAGGTTGTTCCCTTAAATGCTGACTCCAGGTCTTGAACTAGGGACCTCACCCTCTTATTGGCTCGAGAGGGACTTGGTTTAGTGATTGAATCAAAACCAATTATTCATTAGAGGATCAGTGGGACTTAAGAAGCAAGATGTAATCTCGGGGATAAAACAGCTTTTGGCCTAGCTATTATTACGAACAACCTGTGAAGGTTTGACTTACTAATCATGGTTATATCGTGTGGACATAATATATCTACAGTGAGGTGAATGCAATTACTGGGCTTTAGTAAAGTAACCCAATAGTTAACGAATGGTGGTTAATTAGGTTAAAGAGTTTAGCCGGTTAATCGCGAATCGTTGGAGCCCATGATCTATAGGTCCATGAGGTCCCCCTACTAGCTCATATCGGACTAAACCTTAGAACAGTGTGATGAACGAATTTGAAGTGTTCAAATTTGATTTTTGAAGCAAAGCGTTAAATATATATGAAATATTTAACCTAATGTTTAATTGTGAATTGAATATAAAGAGAGAAAATATAAGATATTTAAATAAGATTTAAATATCAAGATTATGAATAGGGATTCATATTCATTGGGATTATTGTTGGATTTAATATTAAATTAAATTAATTAAATTATTTAATTAATTTTTTAATATGAATTTAATTTTAAAATGAGTTATTAAAATTAATTTTAAAATTAAATGAAATTTGTCAAAATTGCATTAAAAGTCAAATTGTTGACTAGGTAAAAAATGCAATGGAAGTCAAATTGTTGACTTTTGACTTGGAGAGTCAAACTTTGACCTTTGACCAAGTTAGTGGAAAGATCCATCATTTGTGAGTGGGAAATGCCAAAGTTGCATGTTTGAGTTAATGGATTCCTTTAAAGACACTCGCCCCACTAAATCCCACTTTGAGCTAATGGATTTTTTAGTGTCAAATTCTCATCAAACTCAAAGTTGCATGTTTTGTATGTAATGGTCTTTAAAACGAAGAGTTTTTTGAATATTAAAACCTCTTGGCCATAGTGGAAATTGATGAGATTGTGAGATAATCTCATAACAATTTTCTCTCAAAGACTTAATTTTTTCCTCTCCAAAATAGTCATTCACCTAATTCCATCATCCCGTTCTAAGGCTGGAGAATAGTTGGGAAGACTCTCTTGGTGGTCTACAAACCGTTTGTGAGGAGATTGGAGCTGATTTGAAGAGGATTCAAAGTCTATAAAGGTTGTATTTCTTCTTCCCCTTTTACTTTATTTAATTTCATGCTTATCCTTTGTGATTAACCTAATTAGAGTACCTTAGATTCGTTTTTCTTCCATTGCGCATGTGTTTCTTCCATCAAAAGGCTCGTTTAGGATCTTGTACTAACCATGAAGAACAAAACCTTTGTAGGAGAAGCTCAATAATGTTGGTGTGCACTTTGACTCGGAATAGATAAAATCATATCACCCATTTTTTGCAAATTATGACGAACGAAGCCTCCAATGGTATAGTATTTATATATACTAATGCACACATGACCCCAATTGTCCAATCAAGACAGAATCCAACGAATAATAGTCAATTTCAACTTTTGAAGTGGTGCATATGAATACCTTGAGGTTTAAGGTAATAAATGATGCAGATTATGAAACAACCGACAGTTCACTACCACCTCGTGCAATAATTTGATCCCTATCAACTTTCGAAGTCCCAACATCACTCAATGCCTTTTCTATGCCTGTTTTGACATCCTATTAATGTCAGGCCAAGGCCAGCCATTTAACTTCTCTCTACCTGATTGAGGCATTTAGGAATAGACTAGAGGAACGTCATATGCTTAAATTCACGCAAGAAGAAGTGACAATCTGACTGGACCTAGCTCGAATGTTAACCATTTTCTCGGGACCTCTGTCGTACTGAATGACCTTAGCAAGTAGCAATAAAACTCAAGGCAAAAGAAAATAATTCAAATGTCAAAAGTAAGGTACGAGAATTTCATTAAAATTGTCACAAAAGGCCGAGATCAGTACAAGAAGAGTCAGACACACTAGCTCGCTCAAAAATAGAAGTCCACGAAATACAAGAAAAAAGACTAAGTCCTATGGCCTAGTCTACAAACGCGAAGGGTTCAGAACTACTCCTAGGTGAAGCCATCACTAACAAGCTCAACCCCCTCAATATCAATCATGGTTTCCTTCAGCTTGGAAAATTCTCCCGCACGACTTTTGAAGGAATGAAAACCCTAAGGCACAACGGAAGCCAAAATACGGAGCCATTTCTTTTTTTTTTTTTTCAAATTGACATTTAAAAAAATTACATTGGAATAAAAAGTAATATCGATTAAGCATTAAATTCCCAACAAGACTAATTATACAAGGGAAGAAACTCTACTTTGCAAACCTTTTAACAAATCTATAGAATTTCTTTGTTGGATTGGGATTAGGCACCACCACTTGAAAACCTCCCTATTCTTGCAAGGAATTGAGACTATGGAGAATTGTAGGATTCTCTCTTTTGGGATTTGGGAAAAACACACAAAGACCTTAAGAGTCATTTTCTATCTTTGCAAAAACAAAACCCTTTTGTTGGAGAGGGATGGTGAGAGAGGGAGAGCAAAATGTGGGAATGATCCCACGTTTTCTCGTTACTTCCCTAAAATGGGGAGTTAATTTGTTTAATTTAAATTAAGTTAAATTGAATTAAATTAAATTATATTTAATTAAATGATCATATTTAAATGATCTCCTCTCACATAACCTATAGTTTTAATATGCGTCTAATGTACATTAATTTTAACCTATAGTTTTGATTTAATCAATTTAATTAAGTTAGATTAAATTAAATAATTAGTTAATTATTTAATTAATTAATCATCTAATTAAATATCACATATTTAATTTAATTTCCCATTTGAATCATATTAAAAAACATTTATCTCATTTAACCTATAGTTTTAATGCGCATCCAATGCACATTATTTTTAACCTATAGTTTTCAATATGAATCTTATTCATATTAAAATAATATTTGAACTCCTTTCAAATATTTTGTTATTTCATTTATTAATTTTGAATCATATCCAAAATTAATAATAAAGTCCAAAATTAAACTTTATATTCAAATGTATCAACATACATTAAAAAAATTTCCAATTCTTAATTTGAACATTTCAAATTCAATTTAATGACAAATTACCCCCAATGTCCTTTACAAGTTAGGAAGGGGATCTAATGGACCTGCAGATCAAAAGCTCCAACGATGTGAGATTAATTGGCTAAACTCATTAACCAAATTAATCAATATTCGTTAATTGTGGGTACACTCCACTAAAGACCCACAGTTGCACTCTTCTCACTACAGATATGTTTTTGTGTCCACAGATATAAACCAATAACAACAAGTTAGTTCTTCACGAGTGTTCGTAACACTAGTTAGGTCAACTTACCATTTTACCCCTGGGTTACCTCTACATCCTTAAGTATCAGTGCTCCTCTAATGAACAACTTATTTATGGTCCAACCATTAAATAGAAATCCCTCTCAGTCCAGTGAGAGGGTAGGGCTCTTTATTCAAGTCTCGGAGACACCATTAGGGGAACATTCATCTATTTACCCTGAAGTCAAGAAGGAGTGAAATCCATCTTGTATGATTATGTTCCCAGTTACCCACTTGATCTTCTCCCCAAAATAGTAGGCATATTGAGTCGATGAACTAATCACTCTCACTCATACAAATCAAATGACAATCCCTCATGAACAAGAGTCATAATTACTCAAGAGTAAGACTAAGTTGCCTAGGTCATCCTATTGAAATAGAAACCTAACTAGTCAACGGAGTTACATCTATTGGTTACTATTTCATGGTTCGGTCTTGTGCAAACTCATTGCACGGGATACCTCTGCTCGCATGTCTTCTACACGAATGCATTGGATCACTGCATTTGTATCAAATACAAAGTGAGTCGTATCCATAGTGTTACAAGGATAAGGTACCCAACCTTATCCCTGTACTATAGACCCTTTAGGCTGTATCTTGAATATTGATTCTTATATGTTTCTACATACAGCTCAAGAATCATAAGACAGCCTAGGATATTAGATTATTGGATTTTAGGGTTAATAAGACAAAATTAAATAAAACATCAATAACACTTATTAATAAAAACATTCATAACTAAATATTAATGATGGTCATTTAATTATATTCACTATCTACAAGTTTTAGGGCATAAAATCCAACACTTCTAACAGTTGAAGTCTTCTCAAAACAAGGCACCATAGATAGGTAGTTCGTTGAAGGCAACGTTCATGAACTTAGCGTTCCATAAGTGTTGATCTTCAATCTCCAAGTCCAGGCCATAATCTTCTCAGTAAAGTTCCTATGTTGCCTCTCCACATCAAGGTCGGTCACCAGCTTGGCCCGAATTTTTTTGCCTCCACCAGTGCATACTTTAGAGAGGTTACATCGAACTAAGCGCGATGCAACTTCATCTTCAAATTGTCCTACTCCACCTGGATGTTGCAAACCATAGGCCGAAAAATAGGAAAGGGTCGAGCGCAAGTTGACACCTTCGATGGCATGCGACCCTAGGAGGCAACAACGAGCATCTTGAGAGAAAGATAAAGGCCGAAGAATGGGGAAGAAAACTCACCCCAACCATATCCTTCACAGATTGGCCTAGCTCCCACATCAGATGCTCTAAGTCAACCATGAATACTTGCATTCCCAATAAGGCTAGGGGAGTGACTATGTTGGTAGCATCCTTATGAGCCTCTTGTAGGTCCAAGCTCGTCTGCAGCTTTTCTTACCACAAAAAATGCCTCGCTCCATCGACACGGCCCGAGGACTGCTTCTCTGATAACTCTATAAGAATGTGGTTTACGGGAACATGAGAAGCAATGTGATTGATGTCTTCTCAATGAGCTGCAACATGAAATGGTAGAGGGGACTCCACCTCCTTTAAACCCTACCCTAAGCGAGTCGCTTTCAAATGAGCGATAAACGAATCACTTCTTTGACCTTGCAGCAAAAGGACTAGTTACTTATTCGATATCTTTGCAACACTTGAATGATGTGGAAAAGGGAGAGCACCAGGGTCAAACACTCGCCGAACTTGGAAAATGAAAGAAAAGAAAGAATTCTCACCAAAGTCTTCACAATTGCGCTCACCACCAAAAAAAAGAGACGTCACCTCACTCAGTACGCGAAGTTATCCCAAATCCCAAAGTTTACGCACGTGCTATTCTCTACTTGTGTGGGATTCTCTGTGTTTTCTTGAGCCTTGCAATCCAAAAGAATGTTGGGATCAACCTCGCGCGATGCGAGGTGAAGCTAAAAGATTGACAGACCCTTAGCAGAACTTGGGAGAATGTCGTTGACCAGCCCAACACATACCAAGTTCCTCAGGTGGTAAAACTGGTTATAGAAGCAGTCGTGCACGAGAATTAACAAGATAAAGGTGGCGATACGTAGATGGAAAGAAGCTTAGTCGGCGTTTTCACTATAACTACAATAACAGACATATTACATAAACACTCGCAAGAATGGAAAGAAGTCAAACCAAGATAAAGAGGACATATTTAGCCTCCGAAACTCAGTTGACACCTAGCACAATGGAGACTGGTCGGCATCTAGGATCGACCATTCATTAGACACGAAAAATCACTTGTTCTTCTTGGACAAATCAATGTATATAACTAGTCATTGAGCTTCAACATCTACTTCGACTAATGAACTACTCGACAATGAGTGGGGTCTCATCCTCTTAACATCACCACATCACCATGCAAGCCTTGGTCACTCCCTACCTGTTGGGTGAAAGTTGGGATAGAGTGATCCTAAGCAGACTTAGAAGGTGCTAAGAAAATAAGGGGAACAAAAGACGAATACCAGCCTCAAACATTTGACGATGCATTTTGACCTTTCCAAGGGGAACTCCATGATATTTTTCCCAGTTTGGGAAGACGGATAGTAATGGAGGAAAAAATCTGATAATGCACGCTCGTATTCTCCTCATTGAAAGGGATGAGCCAAAATGGAGAGTTAGCCTCATTTATGAGCTCTGCAAGCAGAGCATTGACAAGATGCCTATCCATATTACCAATTGTTAGAAAGAAATGTAAAAAGAAGGAAATAAACAACTATACTGTTTGACTACTCGAGTCTGATAAAGTCAGATGTGAGAAAAATGATTCTACTGCACAACCAAAGGTTGTTTTTGTAGAAAATTGACGATCATTGGATAGATGATCATTCAAGAATCGACACTTTCGAGAGGCGGGAATGACAGTAGCTTGTTAGCACTTGGGAAGCATAAATTATGTAAAGAGTGATGATTACGACATTGCCACACACGAACTTATGCCACCCCTCAATAAGTCAATGACCCAACCCTCAAAGTCAAGTCCATTCGTTAGTGGGCCAATGTTGAGGGTCACCCCAAGCAAGTTCCAAAGCTCATTGGTGGACCAAATCATGAGGAAAATTTGGAAGCATCATAGGGAAACAAATGTTTCAAAAGGTAAAAGTCAGAGTCTCGAGTTCTAGACAGATACCAAGCCAATAAGTATATACCAATAGGCAAATAACTGAGCTGCGCTCGAACTGGTGCACTGCAACCTCGAGCGTCGTAAAATATCTTGACTAAAGGAAATCAAACACGAGGATTTCCATGAGCATGGGAAGGGATCGTTCCAAATTCCATTCAAATTGAACACAAAATAATTGCAGTCTATAAACAGAAACTAATAGGTCAGCATGCTACCATAGAATCAAGGGATAGAGTATGTGTACCTTTGAAGAATCAGTCTTCAAGAATCCCTCGATCAATCTTTAATGCATCCAACATAGCCTCTGAACGCAACGAACAGAACACTGCACGAACACAACCTCCACGAAACCACTCGAGTCTAATTCAATCCATGAACTGAGTGAGGACACCACCACAATGGTTACCTTGGTATTCTCGGTGTGAGAATCCAGGAGTTGTGGGCTCTGTATGATCTTGGCTTGAGGAAGAGACTGGAGGTCTACAATCGAGTAAACGATCGAGCAAGTGGGAGATAATAACACAGTCTATCGCATAGATGATGTGCTCGATCGTTTAGTAAACAGCAGCCTATTGTATACACTTAGCCACTCGATCGTGTAGCAACGATCAGCTGAATGACTATCGTATAGTCAACTCTAAGCGATTACTTAGCTGATCATGTAGCCTCTCAATGTGATCACTTAGTAAAACACTTTTACTTGATAGCTTGTCTCCGAATGAAGTAACTACTAAAATTAGGAAAACAATTTTCCTTTTACCTCCCACTCAATCAGTTATTAGAGAAAAAGAAATTAATTATCATAAATTAATATATTATAAATAAATATGATAACCAAGTTATTATATTATATATAACCTATAGTTTTAATATTTCATCACATGAAACATACAAACCATAATTCTTTTTCTATTTTATGGTACTTAATGTAAATCATATTTATATTAATTCCTCCAAATAATGTATCTCATACATTACACCAATTATATCATATATAATTGAATTTCATCTTGTTAATTTGAACACTTTAAATCAACCTAAAATCTTATTCTCAACTTGAACCCATTAAACTACCAAGGGGACCTTATGGACCTATAGCTTAAAGATCCAACGATACGTGAATAACTGACTAAACTCTTTAGTCACGAGATCCACCATCCGTTAACTACCGGACATTCCACTAAAGACCGGCAGCTGCACTCTTCTCACTACATATATATTTCTGTGTCCATATTAACCAATCAACAGTATGATAACCCTTCACAGATCGCTCGTAAGTACAACTAGGCCAATTTATCGTTTTGCCCCTGTAGTTACATCTAACTCCTTAAGTACCACTTATTCCTCTAAAGAACAATAAGTCATAATCCTACTATGACTGGATCCTCTCTTCCAAAGAGAGGATGTGGCCACTATGTTCAAGATCCAGAATCAGCCATTAAGGGAGCAATCTATCTACTTACCCCTGCTTTAGGGAATGGGTGAATTTCATCTTGTGTAACTGAGTTCCCAGCTCCCCAATCAGACAAATCCCCAAAATGGTAGGCTTGTTGAGTTGACAACCTGGTCACTCTCACCCATACTAATCAAAGGACTGCCCTCATAGGCAGGAGTTTCCAAAACACTCATGATTAAGGTCATGTCACCTATGGTCATTTAAGTGAGATGTAAGTCTCAATTATCAACGGCATTATATAAAGAGACTAATCATCTCATGGTCCAGCTTATACAAACTCTTTATATAGGACATCCCCGCTCGCATGTGAAGGAAATCGAACATGAGGATTTCCATGAGCAACGGAAAAGATCATTCCAAATTACAATTATGTATGAACATTAAAAATTATAGTCGTTAAACGAAACATACGGTTATCCAATCAATACAGAAATTACAGCATGAAAATACAAATGAACAAGGACAAATGCTACAAACATATGTCGACTCGTCTCCACACTCCTTGCTCACGAACGCTCGAACACAGAAACCTCGAATGCTCGAACAACACGACCGCAACACGGCACGAACATGTGCATTCATTGTGTGTTACATTCCTCCGGTGGTGTTCCTGGTTCACTCTTTACGCGCATGGTAGATGTTATTGTACTCTCAGAATGAGTATGCCTGTCTCCTCCCGATGTAGTTGTACTATCATGCTTATCTTTAACGTTTCACTTTGGTTCTAATGTTTTCTATTGTTGCCTAACGCCCGCTCATGGGCTCAGGCTAGGCCGTCGGCCTTTGACTCTCCTCCGAGGATCTTCTTAGGCTTAGGACTAGCTCTTTATCCCTTGACCATTGCCGTGGGTTTTGGCTACGGGCTCAGTACTAGTTTTGCCCGTTGACCTCCGATCAACATCATCTCATTCTTGCTAGATACTCATTTATATACATATTTTTTCTATATATTGCTTTGATTAAGGCAGTCACTCACTTGGCAAGGACTTTCTCTAGAGTTCCTTGATCTTCCCGGTCCTCTTTTTTACCTATTCTAGATTCAATTTGGCTCGACTACTCATAGTTCTTGGCTTTAATCTCGAGTTACTTCATTCTAATATGCCTCTAAAATGTCTCAGGAGAAATTACTCAAATATTAGCTCAGAACTTTTTCGTGTTTGGCTGGTCTTCTAAAACTCAAGACTGGCTCACTTACCCGACAGCTCGACCCTCTGTTTGTTCCTTATTTCTTAGCCCGATTCTTGGAGTTTCTTCTCTGGCAGCCTACCTGGGAAACTACTCTTCTCATTTCATTGGCTTTGGATTACTCCAAACGCACGAAGTATTCTGGAATCTTATCCCAAGTTGATGCTATTTTCCTGTCTTTCTGTCCGACAACATCTCCCTTTGGACTCTTGACCAACGCATGTTCTTGCTAACATGATAGTCTCTTCAAATACACTCTTCTTTATGTTTTGAAGAGAATTGAGTTTCTCATTGAAGTCTTTGGCCTATTTTATATGCGTTCCAGAAATTGGCCTAAGGCCGACATCTTCCTACTTGGCCGCATGTCCAAGTGTCTCTTCTTACACTATTGTCGCACTCTTGCATCAGCGAAACCCAAGGTGTCTTGTCCTTTTACCAAGCATAAGCCCTCACTTTTCATGTCTTCTTATTCATCCTATTCTTTGCTTAAGGCTTAAGATTTCTTCCCAAAACCTATGTCCGGATGACGTTCCTTGAATGCATCCATCCTCTATATGGCGTTCATCCTTCATATGTGTTTCATCCAACGCACATATGCGTTACCACAAATGACGCCATCCAATTGCCGCACTACTTTATGTCGGACTCATCCATCGGCGCATGCATCCATTCAATCTTTCCTTGTGCATCTAATTGACGCAACTTGGTCACTTATGCTAGAGCTCGCAAGCTCCTTTTAGCGCTATATATCCTTTCTTTCGGCATGGCTTACCTTTGCTCTATCGTGCTCAACTAGGATATTGACCAACACTCTTTCACGCATACTACTCAGTTTGTCTATAATCGCCCATGCCCTTGGATGTCAACGCATAGCACATCACCAACGCATAGCACATCACCAATGCATAGTATATAACTAATGCATAGTACATACACACAATAGCACAATCAACAACGCATAGCATACCATGCTAGTGGGCATTTTCTGCATCTATCGCTGCTTACCATCGCATAACACTGCATATCCATCGGCTATCGAATCCATAGCATGAGCATGCGCATCGCTGCATGCCTCCCTCGCGCATGCCATCCATCGCTGCATGCTTTGGTACCACATCACCGCACGCCTCGCATCACCGATGCTTTGCACTACATCAGCGCCATACAACCAACGATTTCTTCGCTAGCCATACAACGCATACCCATAGGCCGGCAATCCACCGCATTGCCTCGGCGCACACTCTTCGCGTAGCAAAGTCGCGCATGCCTGCAACGCATAGCACCGGCCCATAGTCATCAACGGCATAGCACACCGCATGTCATCAATGTATAGCACCGCGCATAGCATCACAGTGTGACACAAATGCATAGTGCTACCGTATACATCAACGCATACCCCATCACTGTATGCCATCCATTGCCGGCATGCTACCAGCACATAATCCTCGACTGTGCGACGTAGTACTGCACACATCGCATCATCGCACTTGCTTTATTGCGCATGCCTCTATCCATGCGCATCATCGTAATCCTCGCGGTCCAATGTCCAGCGCCCTTGATGCGTAACTTGAGGCTGCGGCATGCGTTTTCTAACTCTTCAAGACCTGGACTGCTGCATGCACTACTAATCTCCAAATAACCTCTCAAAGTCAATGGCCTGATGCATGCACATCTACGCATTGTCAAATACTTAGTCATTTTTCTCCTTGGCTTTCCAACGCATGGTTACTCTTGGCAATGCTCTTTGCCAATGACTTTCGGCCAATCATGCGTCAACTTACAACACATGGTTTGCTTTTCAACTTATGCTTAATGTCTCTTAACTCTTAACGCATGAGTTCCTTTTGACCTTCACTTAGCCAAATTTCATCAATTAAAGCTTACTCAACTATTCAAGGAAAATTCTACTCACACTTAGAAATTTCCTTGCTTCAACATAAGGTTTTAACATTTCACTTAGTTAATTCCTTAATCATCTTTAAGTAGGAAAATGGAAATCCGAGTTTTCACAATAGGAGTGGTATAGTTCGTTATAAACACAAAAGTAAGGTCAGAGCCCTGCTTTGGAGATTACTTACTCTCCTCATTGGTTTGACGAATAGGGCTATTTATAATGCTCTTCTCCTAACAGTTGCTGTGGTTTACATGTAACTTTGACGACGTCAGTGTTTGGATTGGTGTCCTAATTCTCCCGGAGTCTCGTAGTTTGTAAACAGTTATACACATTGTTATTATAACAATACGAGTTATTTTATTTGCATTTACTCATATCAATAACAAAGATACTGTGGTTATTTTATGTAAACTTAAGCATGTTATGAGATATAACAGTGGATCATGCCTTAAGTAATAACCTAATATTCAGTAGTATAAAAGGATATAGAAGGGATCATATCCTGGTGACAACTACGGATACAAATTTGTAAAGGTTTACAAGTGTTTGTGAAATTATTATGATGGTGTGTCTGATTAAATGGTGGAACATGTTGGGATGGTGTCCTAATTCTCTCACAGTCTCGTTTGTTTGCAATGATACACATTGTTTGATGAATTAAAATTATTGTTATTTAATCTGCATTTACTCATTATCCAATAAACAAAGAGCTCTTTTGGTTATCTTATGTGAACTTAAGGCATGTATATGTGATATACAGTGGATCAATGCTTAATTGATAACTTAAATAGGTCTGTAGTTATAAGGATTAAGGTAGTATAGCCTAATCCTGGTGCTACTACGATATACCCGCTTTTTAGAAGTTTTCAGTGTTGTAAACTACTACAGATGTAGATCTAACCATTCAGTAGAGGACGTGCAAGGGGGGGGGGTGTCGAATACATAAGAGTTTTGTATAAGACTGACCATGAGATGATGATCTCTTATATACGCATTTAATCTAGAGACTTACATCTACCTAACGACCATAAGTGGAAGACCTCTAATCTTAGTGTTTTTGGGAACTCTTGCTTTGAGGGTGTCCTTTTGATTAGTATGGGTGAGAGTGGCAGATTTGTCAACTCAACATGCTATATTTTGGGGATTGTCTGATTGGGGAGCTGGGAACTTAATCCACAAGATGAATTCACCATTCCTAAAGCAGGTAAGTAGAGAGATTGCTCCCTTTAAGGGCTGATTCGGGGCTTGAACATAGTGGCCACATTCTCTTTGGAAGAGAGGACTCAGTCATAGTAGAATATGACTTATGTTCATTAGAGGGATAATGGTACTTAAGGAGTTAGATGTAATAACAGGGACATAAAGGTTATTGGTCGAGTGTACTTACGAGCGATCTGTGAAGGGTTATCGTCTGTTGATTGGTTATATGGACACAGAAATATTATTCTGGAGTGAGAAGAGTGCAGCTGTCTGTCTTTAGTGGAATACCCGACAGTTAACGGATGGTGAATCTTGACTAAAGAGTTTAGTCGCTTTCACGTACTGTTGGAGCTTCGAAGCTGTAGGTCATAGGTCCCTTGGTAGCTTAATAGATTCATGTTGAGATAGTTTCTTGTTTGATTTGAAATGTTTCAAATTGACAACAAGTATTTTGATTATATATATATGTCGGTTATATGTATGAGATACATCTAGTGGAGGATTAATTGTAAATGAGAATTTACAATTAGTTGCTAAGAATAGAAAAGAACTATGTTTATATGTTTCATAGAGATGGAAAATATTAAATATAGGTAATAATATAGTATATTCTTTTATCATTTATATTTATAATATTTAATTATTGGATGAATTAATATTTTTTTCTATACATTAAGTTGAGTTATTGGTTTCATTGTAACGTGAGATAAAAGGAAAATTATTTTCCTAATTTTAGTAATTTTTGTCAAAATTTATTTTTGGAATAAGATTTTTTTTTTTCTCTGCAAAGAGAATCTCATCAGATTTGTCAAAGTAACAACGGATTTACTAAGCACAGCTTAACTAAGTAAGATCGTGGTAGTAATTTTGTAGCGACAGACACGGAACTAACGATGTAGCTGAATGATACGCTTAGCTTTTGCTAAACGATTGGGCATGACCTATACGATAGGTTCAACCTTTTCCCTGCCCAATCGTGTACACGATCTTTTGTTTCCTCTATCTTTTGCCTCAAACCAAGTCCACACAGAGCCACACTTCTAAATTCTCACACCGAGAATAGCCAAGGTATGCCTCTTGTGGTTGTCATACTCAACTCGATGCTCGTCGAGGTTCTGTAGAAGCCATTTGTGCTGTTGGGGTGTTTGTGACCGGAGGCGATAGCTAAGGACGAGTGCAGGTGTT
>NW_024065248.1:0-4070 GCF_009727055.1 Benincasa hispida
GGACCCCCACTTCCACGTCTCCACGTCTTCCACATGATGGTTAGGATCTACCATTTGTAGTGTTTACTACACTTGCAAACCTCTACAAAACGGGTCGTATCTGTATTGTCACCAGGTTCAGGTTATACCACCTTTAATCCTTATACTACAGACCTATTTAGGTATCACTTAAGGGCATTGATCCTTAAGTTTACATAAGATAACCAATAAGCTTTGTTTATTGGATATGAATAAATACCATAATTAAATAACACTTTATTTTATTCATTGAACAATGTGTATCTTTCCAAAAACGACTAGACTCCGGGAGAATTAGACATCATTTCCCAATAGTGGAAACAAATACCTAAGATATTTAGTTGGCTTGACTGTGTGTAAATGTCTGGATATGCATCTTATGGATGTGTCACAAACATATTTATATGGATCTCTTAATAATGATATTTATATGAGAATCATAGAAAGGATTTGAGGTACCTGAAACATATTACGTCAAATTCCCGAAAACGTGTTCAATAAAATTACAGAGATCACTATATAGATTGAAAACAATCAGACGGATGTGATACAATCTCCTGAGTAGATATTTATTGAAAGAAGGATATCAAAATAAATCTAATATGTATGTGTGTTTTTATAAAGAAATCACAATCAGAATTTACTATTATAATTGTTCATGTTGTGACTTGAATATAATTGGAACTTCTGAAGAGCTTTCAAAAGCATAAAATATCTTAAGAAAAAATTTTAGATGAAAGATGTCGAGAAACAAAATTTTGCCTTGGTTTGCAAATTGAGCATTTAGCAGATAGATTTTTATTCATCAGTCAACTTATAGTCTTATACAGGAAAAGTTTTGATAAGATTTTATATGGACAAGACACATCCTTTAATATTTCAATGGAAATCCATTCATTAGATATAAAGAAAGATATATTTCGACATCGAGAAGATAATGAAGAAACTTCTTGATCTTGAAGTACCATATCTTAGTGCAATTGGTGCACTTATGTATCTTACTAATAATGCAAGACTAGATATTACATTTTCAGTAAATTTATTAGCTGATTATAGTTCTTCTCCTACAAAAAGACATCATAACAGAATTAAGTGTATACTCCGTTATCTTCGAGGAACAATCGATATGAGTTTTTTTTTATTCAAATAAATCAAATTTTGATCTAGTTGGTTATGCGTTTTTTGGATATTAATCTAATCCATACAAAGCTAGATCTCAAATAGATTATCTATTCACATGTGGAGGAATTGTTATATCATTGCGATCGACGAAACAAACTATAACAGTCACTTCCACAAATCCTGTTGAAGTTTTATAATTCACGAGGCTAGTCGAGAATGTGTATGACTAATGTCAATGACTCAACACATTTGTGAATCTTGTGGCTTGTCTTCTAATAAAAATCTTCCAACTATATTATACAAAGACAGCCAAGCTTGCATATCCCAAATGAAATGAGGATATATTGAAGGAGATAGAACAAAACATATTTCACCGAAGCTTTTCTACACTTATGATCTTCAAGAAAATGGCGACATCACTATACAACAAATTTGTTCGAAGGATAATCTGGCAGAGTTATTTACAAAGGCAACAAGAACCATAGTCGATTATTGATTCCGTTCAAGAAGCTCATGAATGATTTTGCTAGGATGAGGACAAGAAGTTGTTGAGCCAACAAAATACAGAAGATTCGAAAAATAAGAATGGAATCAAGGTGTTGATAATCGATCCACTGTTAAGAAATAGACTCATTGAGTTGAAATTGTGGAAGATTGGGAAACACGATACATATTGCTTGGTGTCTAAGCGGAATTCTTTAGTCCAACTTTGGAGTTTACATCCAACTTTGGAGTTTACATCCAACTTTGGAGTTTCAAATCAAACAATGATGCGTTTATGGCTAACCGTCAAAATCAAATTGTGACCTCTAATCTTTGCTTTGCTCTAGTTATGCTTGACATCTCTGAAGGAATCTTTAAATTTATTTGATTTAATTAGTTGCGAAGGATTGATATCCATAAGTAATTTTTTATAGCTCGTTATTGTGGGGTTTGTTTCTAAAGTCTCGTGTCCTGTAGTTTGTAAACAACTTTGTAAGAACGCTTGAGATTAAATATATATGACATTTACTTCACTGCTTGACTTTGCACATTTAGATATTTTTATTTACCACAAACAATAAACTTAATATCTTTAATTGTATTTATGTAACTTAAGCATATATGTAGTGACATACAAGTGGATCATATCTTAAGTGACAACCAAAATAGTCTGTATATATGGATATAGGAGGGAAACCTTATCCTGATAACACTACGGACGCGGTTTGCTTTGTGAAATTGTTACAAGTGTTGTGACTTGTCACAAATGGTCTGATCCTGATTATTCGTATAGCAGACATGCGAGCGGGGGCCTCCTATACAAAGAGTTTATATAAGATCTGACCTCGAAGTGATAACGTCTCGTCATATAACTCCGTTCATGACTAAGACTTCACTTCACTACGATGACCATAGGTAACATGACCTAAATCCTGGGTATGTTGGGAACTCTGCCATTGAGGACGATCCTTTGATTTGCATGGGTGCAGTGGCCAGAGCGCCGACTCAAACCTACCACTTTAGGGATTCGTCTGATTTGAGAGCTGAGAACTCAACTTCACAAGATGGAGTTTACTCATTCCTCGAAGCAGGGGTAATTAGATAGATTTCTCTCTTAAGGATTGATCCCGGGGCTTGAACGATGTGGTGTGATAACTGGCAGAAATGCTAGTTATTATAAGCCTTTTATTTAGAACTATGAGGGCTAATAAGTAGAAAATGGAGTGATAATACTTAGAATATGCGGAAATTTGATTTTTGTGTCGATTAACACCTAAATCCTTATTGACCTCAATATTATGCATTACTCCATGCCAAAGTGTCTATTTTTGTAGCTATTGCAGGAATCAAACACATGCAATCACAGACAAACGCATGCGCTGAAGCTAGGCGACTGCAAAGACAAACGCATGCGCTGAAGTTAGGCGACTGCAAAGACAAACACATGCGCTGAAAATCGAGCTATCACATAGACGAACGCATGCGGTGATCGAATGCGTCCATCGCATGGAAGTTTCGGTGATCGAATGCGCCCATCGCATGGAAGTTGCAGTGATCGAATGTGCCCATCGCATGGAAGTTGCAGTGATCAAGCGAATGCGGTGATCAATTGGAAATTGCGGCCACGAAATGACAACCATAATAGAAGAACGATCACAAGATGGGTAGAACGCGTTGATACTTCAACTGAATCAAGCTCGGACACTTACCTTGGGAGTATCAACAAGATAAGACGATATGACATTGCCCATACTGTGCAAAGGCAGCAATGAGACATAATGCAATCATGATAGCTGTCGGCATTTAAACCCTATAAATAGCCCCTTCGACCTTCATTTCAAAGTATCTGAACTTCTGCCTCAAGGTAGAGGTTTGCGATCACAGATGAGAGCTTGAGCAAGATTTTCAGTGAGAATTCTTCACCTCCACAAACCATACCGAGTGACGATGGGAGCTTTCACCGGAGATAGAGCTCGAGAGAGACATCTCCACTATTCATCCATGGCACCACTGGCAGCCTTGACACAGAGCCCTTCATTTCTCTTCTACCCTCTGTATTGTATTACATTTTAGCTTAAGATATTAAGACATTTTGTAATCAATGCATCTCTTGATTCCTTCAATGCCATTTTCTTCATCATCTTTATCTTTATCATCATTTACCTTCATCGTTTAGTTATCAAAGACGATCACATACTTAATCGTGTAACCTAGAGATAGGACGCATGTAGCAACCCACTGAGAGGTGTGCGTCATGCGAGTTTAGTGAGTTAATCCTCTTTGCTTGGTGAAAGGCTGTAGCAACACTTGTCTATGGGTTGTTGCATTGCTTGTCTATAAGTTAAATAGCCGCGTCTAACTGCTTGAGAAGGTAAGAGATGGAACGCACTAAAGCAAAGTATGCATTGTTCCTGCTGAGAATTATGGGTCACATATTAATCTTGATG
>NW_024065249.1:0-2647 GCF_009727055.1 Benincasa hispida
CCGTAGCTGAAGCTCTGTGCAAAGGTCAATTCTACTGGGAAAGCAAGCCTATAAGGGAAGCTTTCCTTTCTACCACATCCACACACCGGCAAGCAGAATCTCCGATTGGGATCTGTGTCAAGATGTTGGCACGCTTTCCGTATTTGTTGCTAATCTCTATTTCATCTTCTTTAATCTTTCATTCACAACATGTATCAAACGCTTAATCTTAGAATTAAATGTTATCATCGTCACCATTATCATCTCTCTGTCTC
Organism: Benincasa hispida; assembly: GCF_009727055.1. NCBI lineage: Eukaryota > Viridiplantae > Streptophyta > Magnoliopsida > Cucurbitales > Cucurbitaceae > Benincasa > Benincasa hispida. Next base: position 255 of record NW_024065249.1, read on the forward strand.
TTTCCATACATTCATGATCTATTTCCTCCATGATGTGTCTTTAATCTCTGGGTAAATAGCGAGAATTAAGCGAGTGAGTTAATTTGGGTTAAGGAAATAATTAAGTTTAGCTAAAGCATGCTCGATGGCATATTCACCTTTTAGAACAGAAGTGAAAATGTTATTCCGCCTATCGAAAGAAGGTTAGAAGAATGCGTTAACTCGAGAAGTATTTCTAGAGATGGAAACAACCTTGCGTTCATCATCCCTGTTTCACCATAGAGATATGGGAACGCGGCCGATCGCTGAGAGGTGTACGCCAAGGGAAAACGGAACCTTAGTTGCATCCTTAACATGATTGACAAACTTGAGATGTTTTTACTTTTTACTCTTTCTCTATCTGCTTCATTCATAAGACCTGCCATCACATACATCAATTCATTTGTACAACTTCACAGTCAGTTCTTGACCTCAGTATCATGTATCATGTATCATATTAGTTTAGGATTTTACTTTGTGAACACATTTTTACTTTAATCGCAATTTATATTTATGTATAAACCAGCATTATTTATTCATTGTTAAAACCGTTCGCATGCATCACATAAGTATTGCATTAACGAAAACAATCCTCGTGTTCGACCTCGGATCATTCTGAGAAACTTGCGTTGGAATTATACTTGGTAAGCGCAAGGAAACTTGTGACACGCACTACTTCATCGCATACTACGAGCATATCATTATCAGCGCATATACTTAGAATGTAGTATCGCATAAAAATGTCTTTATTGCAAGCAGTTGAGCATATATAGCATCATTCATTTCATTCATCGGCGCAATAGATAGACAACATTCCATTCGTATCCTTACAAGTTTATGGCAACATGAGCTTGTAGCATAAGATCTATCATCACAGTGCATGCATAATAAAGGAAATACATACACAAATTTTGGTTACAAGTTTATGGCGTTGTTGCCGGGGACATGAGCTTGTATCATCCATTCATACGTCAGTAGTGTGCATAAGCAATGCAACAACATGGCATAACATAAATCTCTTTTTCGTTACACGGGGCTCGATTGTTCAAGACCTAGAATCAGTACTTAAAATAACAACCTATCTACTAACCCTAAATCGAGTAGGAGTGAGTTCCATCTTGCAGAGCTATGTCCTTAGCTATTCATCCGGTCTTTTCCCAGAAATGGAAGGCTTATTGAGTAGTGCTATTGGACTACTCTCACCCATGCAGATCAAAGGATAATCTCGAACAAATAGGAGTTCATAGCTAGCTCATAATTAAAATCGAGTTAACCTAGGTTACTATATAATGAAATAGTTAGTTTTAACAGTAAACGATCGTTATAAAGAAAAGTGACTATTTTCGTGGTCCAGTCTATATGCATACTCATTCCATAGGATGCTCCCACTCACATGTCTCTACATGAATGATCTATGGATTACATCATTTGTACTACCTACAAAATGGGTTGCATCTAATAGTGTTACCATGATGAGAAACCCAATTTCATCCATAGACTTATTATACCATTTAGGCTATATACTATTGACTTGATCCTATTTATGTCACCACATAAAGTTAAAGTATTCACACTATAACCATGGATATATTTATTGGATTTTCATAATAGAATGCAAAATCAACAACTTTATTGAATAGATTACTCAATATATTTTATTGATAAATAGAATGTTTAACATGAACTGCGAGTTCTAGGACATTCCCAACATAGATAACACCGATCAGAACAAAGAGAGAGAGAGAGAGAAAGAAAGAGAGAAAGAGAGAGAAAGAAAGAGAGAAAGAGAGAGACAACAACTATTGTAAGCAATCTTCAAGTGAGAAAGAAAGAGAATCTTCTCGTGGATGTAGGCTTATTAGCCGAACCACGTAACTCTGCGTGTTTCTTCTTATTCACTTTATCTTATTCCTTTCAATCTCCATATGTTTCTCGCAAATCAAGAAAACACAATCTTGTAATCAAATCACAACGTTTTCAGAGTATCAAGTTGCATTAAGTCACGAATTTCTCTTATCAAGTAGCATCGAGTCAAGAATTTCTCTCTTTGAGTTGCTTCGAGTAAAGATTAATGCTCTTCGAGTAGGATTGAGTAAATATTAACACTCGTCGAGTTGCATCGAAGAAAGAACATAAACCCATTAAGGATAGAAGGAAAAATCCATCGAGTAACGAGTAGAAACTCATTGAGTAATGAGTATTTTCACATCGAGGATTTAACAGTGCCTATCGACTAAGAGAGAAAAATAGAGATAGCTTTACCCGAAGAAACAAAGCTTTCCTCAACCATTTATTCACCAACTTAGGACTAATCTTGATTAATTGAGCCTACAAAAGATAGTATAACCCAACACCCATCTATCAATTAGATTATA
>NW_024065250.1:0-12771 GCF_009727055.1 Benincasa hispida
AAAAAGAGAAGAGATATTAACCTAATTGATTATTTTATTCACAATTTTATTGTATTTGTCTTTAATATTCTCTTAATATAAATATTTTTGTTTCAGGTTATTTAGGAGTTGTACAAAATTATTGTGCATACTTTGCTTAATTTTTGTACGAATGGTTAAAACATATGGCGGACGATGAGTCATCTCATATGTTTTCACATTGGTGAGTGACATCTTCATCTCATATGTTTTCACATTGGTGAGTGGCATCTTCCTGACAGGGTGATGAGACAATTCGGTTTTCAGCAGGATGTCCCATCGCCTTGTAATACTGAACCCGTACTGCATGATATTGACTTAAGGACTGGAGATTGGTCCGAAAAAGTTGCACATTTGGTAGTTCGATGGCACTATCATGCAAGGTTTATTGCAGTGGGGTTTCTCTTGAACAGTTTAACACAGATGTCACTCCAGAAATATATTCATTGGTATAATAATATCACAAGGCGCTAGTCACTCGTCGGAGCAGCTGTGGATCATCTGGTAAATGAATGAATATTATCTATTTTTTTTTTAATTATTTTAAATGTTGTCTAATTGTTTTATAATTCATATAGATCGAAAACAGTAGACTCCATGAGGTTGCGAATGATCCGAACCAGGTTCTTGCTATATGTAGTGACAACCAAAGCTATATGGAGGAAATTCATTATATGTACGATATACCTATTGTTCCTCCACCAACTCCTAGACGTAGAGGACCTGTTCGGGAGAGAGATGAGTTTGATGAGGTTGCACATAATGTGGAAGAGTTGCCCCTATGACGCAGATGTAGAATCAAATTGATTATGTTAGTCCGATGATGATGATGCCAATATTTGGTTCAGGACATTATGACTCAGAGGCTGGTCCTTCGTCTTCATACGTGCATGACATGGTCGGGGTCGTGGAGAGTATAATGAATATTTATATTATGAAGCGCCTGCAGAGGTACTAGAGCAACATCAAGAAGAACCCGAGCAACCTCAAGTTCGAAGTCGACGACGACAATGACACCAGCTCGAAATCGATGACATCCGCCTTGTGGGACACATTGATTTTTGTAATTATTTTTATATAAATGAGATATTTAATTTACATTTTTTTATTTTTATGAGTTATTATTTTTTTTAATTTATTCTTTTTAGAGTTTAAATAAAATAATAAAATATTTTTAGAAATTGTTTTTATAAAATGAAAAATTTAAAAAAAAGATTAGAAAAGAAGAAGGTAGAATGTGTAATAATTAAAAAGGAAAAAAAAGGGAAATTTGTACGGTATTTCTCTCTCTATCAAAATCTTGCTATTTTGCTCTCGCTCTCGACTCAATAATAATGTTAGGAAGGGCAAGGTCGAGGGGGTAAGGTCAAGGGTTCAAAATTCGACCTATTTTTCAACCTCGACTTATTTTTTTTTTTTTTTAAAAAAATAATATTTTTACAAATAGTTTGAAAAAACAATATTTTTCTAAATAGTTTCTAAAAAAGGACAACACTTTTCTTACTTATTTTTAAAATATTTTTTTTAAATTTCTTTTTATGTGTGATTAGACTATGATTTGAGATTTATATAGATTGATGCATCCAAGTTTAATATATTGCAGAAAAATACTTGAGTGCAACTCACACATGTACTTAACCACAAATTACCGGGTGACAAATTTTTCTAATTTTGAAAAAAGATTTAAAAAAAGAGATTTTTTCTTATTGAAGGGGATGCATATCCAAGTATTGTTCATATAAGTAGTATCAAATGAAGTAATGTTTGGGTGCATTTCAGACTCCATCCATTTTTCTTCGATAACACATGAAAAAATATTTAAAAAAATTGTGATGTAACAACTTGTGATTGAATATTTAGATGAATTATACAAAGATAGATGCAAGATGCAATCAAGTCTTTTTTTAAGTAAAGGTAGATCTCAACTTGGTTATTTATTATTTATTTATTTATTATTATTTTCTAAAAAGGGTTACTTATTTAAAAAGGATATGTAGTTTTGGTAAAAGGAAGTACCGGACTTCGAACAAGAAGGGAAGTTGTGGCGCCATGATTAGCAAGATCCAAAGCAATTTCCATTCCAGAATTTCCAGCCCCAACCACCAAAACTGTCTTCCCTTCAAATCCCTTCCCCGATTTATACTCCCTCGAGTGAATCACTCCGCCGCCAAATCTCTCCAATCCCTCCACCACCGGCATGTACGGATCCGCCGTCTCTCCCGTCGCCACCACCAGAAACCGTCCAACATACTCCTCTATCTCTTCCATCTCTCCGCCGCCACTACTATTCCTCACTCTCACCTTCCACTGCTTCGAATCCCTATCCAACTCCGCCGCCTCCACATTTCTCCCGTACAGAGGATCGATTCCGAAATTCGAAACGTAAGAATCTAAATACTCCAGAAACATCTTCTTCGGCAAGTAATTAGGGAAAGAAGATGGAATCTCCATGAACGCGAGCTCTGAGGATTTCTTTGGAAGATGACGATACAATCGATCGTACGCATATTTCCGCCATAGCGAAGCAGAGCAATCTTCTCGTTCGAGGAGCTTGTAAGGGATTGAGGCTTTAGATAAACAGGCGGCGGTGGATAGGCCGGACGGACCTGCTCCGACGATGATCACGGTGGTTTCCATTTTTTTTTTCTTTATGTGGAGAATTTGAGATATGATTGGGGGTGTTCGTTCTGAAATGAAGGAAATGAAGAGAGTGAAATTACGGAGTTAGACATGTGGAGAATGGAGGAATTTAGGGCTAAATGTGTGAACAGGCTATGGTTTTTTGGGTAATATACATTATCATCATTTAAGATGGTTGATTTTATCTTTTCCTTTTATTCAATCTTCTATGTATTGGTATCCAAAGTCTTCTGAGTTTCTATTTGTCAAATTTGTTTTCTAGCTTAAAAAATATCAAATAGGTTATTGAGTTTCCAATCTCACCTACTAGGGGTATTCAAAAAAATGACCCAAAAAAACCGATCAACCCAACCCAATCCGGTTTGGGTTGGGTTATCAACTCATTTGGGTTGGATTGAGTTCAAATAAATAAAAATTTTATGGATTGGGTTAGTTCATGGATTCACCTATTATAACCCAAACTCACTCAAACCAACCCGAACCAACCCAGCCCATGAACACCCCTATCACCTACTTTCTAAAATTGATTTTTTTTTAAAATTATTATTATTATTATTTTGTGTTTACGTTTAACCTGAAATTACCAAAATGGATCATTGTGTACATAGGTTAACTCGGACCTCACCTTTTCCCCTCTCTTAGTGATGAATCAAATGTTAGCATTCCTCCCCCCTTCCTTTTTTTCCTCTCAAGACATGAGAGAAAGAGCAAGAAACGACAAATAGAAGAAAAAGAAAAACGAGGGAGAAAGGAGAGCAATAATAGTTGTTCAAAGTACTAGTGGGTCCATATGTTAATTTCCTCCAATATTGACATGAACAAAAAGTCACACATAGAGAGATTGAAAGCTCAAAAACTTATGAGATACTTTTTTGTTATGAAATCAACAATCAAATAAAAGAAAAAAAAACTTAAAGAGCGGAGAAATCAATACAAAGGTTTAGGTGGTTTATTACAGTGTGTTAGCTACGTCTACGAACAGAGGAGAGAAAACAATTTTATTATTGAAGAATATCAAATTACATATTACAGATGCGTATCTAGAGTGAAGAGTTTATATTATGGTAATACAAAATTAAAGTTTTGGGTCCAAACTTGAAGGTTTGGGACTTGATTTGTAGCTTAACCCTTTTAATTTGTTTGTCATCCACATGTTGTATGTTACCTTTGTATTTGGTGTATTGAATTTATTGAGTAAGAGTTGATGTGTAGTGTAAATGGTTTGTTTTGTTTAAATTATTTGGATGGGTGGTTATGTTTTTTTAGATGGTTGTTGACAAGAGTATATGGTTAATGTTGGATATTTGTTGCGAAAGAAAGTGAAACTTTGGTGAATATTTGAAACATAAAAATAGATTTAATTGTGTATATTAAGTTCATTGTTTAAGAACTCTCAAATTGGATTGAAACGTCAAATTAAGATGATGTTTTATATACAAATTTAACATGTATGGAAGTTAAATTGAAAGTTAAAGGTCCGCGTTTGATAATAATTTTTTTGTTTTTGAAAAATTAAGTTTAAGACACTACTTCTACCTTCAAATTTCTTCATTTGTCATATACTTTTACTAATAGTTTGAAAAACCAAGCCAAATTTTGAGAACTCAGAAAAGTAGCTTTTAAAATTGTCGTTGTCGTTGTCGTCGTTGTTGTTGTGTATTTTTTTCTTTTTTTTAAAATTTTTAAATTGGCTAAGAATTAAACATTGTACTTAAGAATGATGCAAATCATTGTAAGATATGAAGGAAATAGAACTTAATTTTAAAAAAAAAGTAAAAAATCAAAATGAAATGATGGAGTTACGTTTGATTTTGTCAAGGAACAACTTAATTTTGAGTTAAATTTGACAAATGTTTAATTTTTTTATTTATTTGATTTTATTTTGAGAGTTACTAAGACCTTGTTTGGTAACGATTTCAGTTTTTTATCTTTCTATTTTTTAAATTTTGTTTATTAAAAACAAAAACCATATATATTTGGTAACTAATTTTTGTTTACTGTTTTTGAAAAACAAAAAACAACCATTTGTTTGGTAATTGTTTTTGGTTTTCAGTTTTTCCTTTTTTTTTTTTAAATTTTTGTTTCTTTTAATTTTTTTAAAGAATGATTTGACAACCACTTTTTAGTTTTTTTCTATATAATGAATAGTAAACTGATTTTATAACATTTTTCATCTATTACATGTAAGGGCCCAAACTTGTTCAAGTTTGTCACCACTCCATTGACTAAAATAAGATATTCCACATATTTTTCACTAATTAATTAAAGGATAAATATTAAAAGAAACATGTCTAGACACAAATAATTAAAAAACAACACAGATATTCATCATATTTAATAAAATTAAAACACAAAATTTGCAAGAATAACTATCAACGTTGGACTTGAGCTGCGATCCAAAGTTGATCAGCAATCCGATCCCTCACCAAAGTCATATGCCAAAGTTGATTTTGATTTACATTTATCTCAACAGGAGTTTACAACATGTCTCTTCTATTCTGCATGTTTTTGTTGGGTTGATGCCTTAAATCTCTTAGGGTTCTATAGTTTGTAATTGTAATGTACAAACATTTTATTTATGTAATAAAATATTTGATGTTTTATTTCAAAATTAGTTGCATTAACCACAAACAAATAAAATAATATCCAGGGTTATCTTATAGCTTAAACATGTATGTAGAGACATATGAGTGGATCATGTTTAAGTGATAACCTAAATGGTCTGTAGTAGATGGATAATGCTAGATACTTTATCTTGGTGATACTATGAGTATGACCCGTTGTGTAGGTATTATAAATGTTGTAAAGTGCTACAAATGATCAGATCCTGGTCATTTATGTGGAGGCATGTGAGCGGTGATATTCTATACAAAGAAGTTTTTATAAAATCAGACCACAAAATATTTAGTCTCATTATACAATGTCGTTCATAATAAAGACTTACATTTCACTAGGATGACCATAGGTAACATGACCTGAATCCTGATTGAGTTGTGAACTCTTGCCGGCGGTCTTTTGATTTGTATGGGTGAGAGTGATCAGATCGCCGACTCAACAAGCCTACCATTTTGGGGATTCGTTTGATTGTGGAGCTGGGAGCTACACAAGAAGGAATTGACTCCTTCCCCAATGTCGGGACAAGTAGATAAATTGCTCCCTTAAGAGTTGATTCCGGGGTTTGAACAATGTGACGCCACACCCTCTCTTGGCCCGATAGGGTTTGATCATAGTTGGACTATGGTTTATTGTTCATTAGAAGGATCAGTGGTACTTAAAGAATTAGATGTAACTTCAGGGGCAAAACAGTAATTTTGGCCCAGTTGTACTTACAAGTAATTTATGAAGGGTCATTGTACTGTTGATTGGTTATATTCAGTACATAGAAACATATTTGTAATGCGAAGAGTACATCTCTCGGTCTTTACTGGAGTGCCTGACAGTTAACAGATGGTGAATATTTAATTAAAGAGTTTAATTAATTATTCACGCACCATTGGAGCTTCAAGCTACAGATCCATGAGGTCCCCTCGGTAGCTTAACGGGGAGAATCCGTTTTTGGATTAATTTGAATTGTTCAAATTAATAGAGGGAATTAATTATATATGATATAATTAATTAAATTTTAATTATAAGTGATATAATTACTATAATGTATTTAATACATTATAATATTAAGTATTTATAAGAGGAAATAAATATTTGAATATGATTCAAATATTAATTATATGAATTGGATTCATATATTTAAATTTAATGTAAATATGATTTATATTAAAAGCCATTGGTGAGAGAAAAGAAATTATAGGTTATATTGTATATGATACAATCTTAAAATTATAGGTTATATGTTATATTTGATATAACATATAGTTTAATATACATTATATGATAAGTTAATTATCATATTAATATATATTAAATTAAACTAAATTAAATTTATTAATTTAAAATTAATTTAAATTAATTAAGGGAGGGAGTTGTAACTCCTTCCCCCTCTATTCTCTCAAAACGTGTAGGAGTGGATGCTCTCTCTAGCAGTCTTCTTCTTCTTGTAAATCCAGTCAGAGAAAAGTTCTGTGTTGATTTGAGAAATCTCAGAGAAAATAAAAATCAATCATTCCTTTTCCTTTCCATTTTTCTTTCTCCCTCTCAATCAAAATAGCTAGAGCCCATACCTCTTGGGTTCTCTACCTGAGAATACTGAAGTTTCCTATTGGTGGTGCGCATTTGGCCTTTTCACTTATGTTCGTGATTTTTACAGAGGAGACGGATTTGTGAAGTTTGGACTCTTCAAGGGTAAGGGTTTCTAAAACCCTATTTTAATTATTCTTTATTTTATGTTTAAGCAGTTGTGTTTGAATTAAATGCATGGTCTGTCTTTTATTCTTCTGTAAAATTTAATTTTGAAAAATTGGGTTTGGGACGATCCTTTGCTTCCACTCAAGCGCCCTTCAATGGGATCCTTCAGTTTTCTTCTTTAATGATCATTGAGTCTCTATTATATTCATTAAAAAACTCATCACTACTATCGTGCAATTTGATAAAATTATGAATTGTACAACACACTAGGGTATATATTTTTGTATGGATAAAGGATATGGGGGCATTTGCTTCAAAATAGGAAATCGAGCCTTTAATACCCCATAACACTTCTCAATTATATTGTGAAATGATGAATGGCGATAGTTGAAATCCTTATAAAGTTGTCGAAAGTTATTGCATTTATTTTTCAATTGGTCACATGTACAACTATATCCTATCTTAGCAAGCAGTTGTTCCTTCATGTAATTCCAACTAGCTTTAGTAAAATTTTTGGTTGGACGATTTCTTTTCACAACTTTCTCCTCCATCAAATCTATGAAAATTGTCTCATTTTTGAAAAACCACGTTTCATCGTATTTTGATCCACCAGTTTGAATAACATCATCAATACAACTCACTACAAGAATATTGGTTTTTTTGGACATAGAAAAAAAGCGTTGGGGATATCCCGACACCTTTTTCTTTGACCATCGGCATAAACTGCATGAAATTAAGATTTATTGGCCTCTCTTGATGCTAAAATTAAGATGTCGTGAGATAGTACCTATCCCGACGGTATAGACGAGTTTTAAAGAAAAGTTGAAAATTTTTAATTAGAGTTATCCTGACAGTATTTAAATCAATTGTCGAGAGAACATACGTATCCCGACGGTTTTTGAGCATCGGGAGAGGGGTTAAATTAGAAGAAGTATTGAGAAAATTGTATTAGCGTTATCCCGACGGTGGATGAAAAAACCATCGAAAAAAGAGATTTAGCCCGATGGTTCTAGAAGCGTCGGGAGTTGGTGAATATAAATAAAAAAGTTATCAAAATTTTTTAAACTTATACCAAACTGCCAAGATAATGTTCTTTTCCTGACAGTGCGTCGGGAGACGGTCAATTTAAAAAACTTGGGGAGTTTTAGTAGAGTTATCCTGACAGTATTCGAACGACCATTGAGAGAGCCTATTTACACGATGGTTATATGATCGTCAGGAGAGGGTTCATTTAAAAAAGAAGGTTTTGGAATTTTTATTAGAGTTATTCTGATGGTTGCCCAAACCACTATCGGAAGAAGGTACTTACCCTGATGATTGAGAAGCTACTTCACCCGATGGTTTTTAGAGCGTCGAGAGAGAGTCTGTAACGACCCGACTCCTTAGGACTTAAGCTAGGCCGTTACCACAAACGTGCATGCATGGAATGTAAAACGACTCCTTTTCATAAGTAAATAAATGCCGAATAAATTACATCAATTAAAAGGTTTCAGTAGAACTAAATAATTAAAAATCCAAGTAATAGGGTACCCATAAATCATAAAAACGAATATAGAAAACTTCAAAGTCTAACAGGAGAATACCAAAACGACGAGTTCTAAACATCAAGACTAAAAATTTAAATGTAGGAAAAGAAATCATAAAACATGAACGAAAGCACAAAACTGGTCGCAGTGGCTCGATCACGGATTTCGCTTATCATTCACCAACGTGTCTTTACCCTTATCTGAAACATAAACATGGAAAGGATGAGAATAAAAATACTCAGTAAGTAACCTACCACCGGGTTCAGGCTAGGCACCTATGTCCTCTAGATGCCGATCTCTGATGAACGTACATCATCCTTTAGTTCTCATGGAATGTAAATAAACATTTGAACTCTAAATAAACATATGAATTCGTCCTATCGTAGTTCAAGGTACCCACAATTTTTAGTGAATCCCGAAAGAAACATGATCTCTTGTGAACCCGAAGGAAACACTACCTCTAATGAATCCCAAAGGAAACACAACCTCTAGTGAATCTCGAAGGAAACACAACCTCTGGTAAACTCGAAGGAAACACCACCTCTAGTGAATCCCGAAGGAAACACAACCTTTGGTGAACCCGAAGGAAACACCACCTCTAGTGAATCCTGTAGGACACACAACCTCTGATGACTCCAAAGGAGGTCACTGTAGGATTTTATCAACAGAAGCGGAAGCACAAGGATCATCTAAGCACTCAAATTCACTAATTTTGACAAAATATAAAGCATGCTTTTGTAGAAAAAAGTGAGTTTTAAGACATACCTCTTGTAGAACTTCTTCAAAGCTCCTTCATCAGCTGCTATCTTCTCCAAATCTTGTTGTAGACCACCTCAAGATCTTCCCCACTATTCTCTTGGTGCTCTAGATTGAGTTGTGGGACTCAAAATAAACTTGAATCAAGGGATGAAGGAGAAAAACTCACTACAGCAACCTTATTGAAGAACCTTTCTTCAAACCGAATTTTATCTAAAATTCTCTATAGATTGCATGCCCGATTTTCACTCCAATCTCTTCATTATATTGTAGATCAACATGCAAAGAGAAGAGTTGCATGAGTTTCAGCTCATGCTTGGAGAAGATAAGGCAAAGATAATGCCATATGTGTGAGCTACTTCAAAGATGGATAATGAAAAATCTTCATTTTCCATTTAAGTGTTTTGTTTTCTTTTCCTTTTTCAATTTTATCTCAAAAATAAAAATTTTATTTATAAAATCTATTTTGATTTAAAAAAAGAAAAAAATTAATTTCATAAATTGATTATCAAATAAAACTTAATTAATTTAATATCAAATATTAAATTAATTTTAACACATATCCATCTTTATATATTAAATCATATTTAAATATACAAATTCTCCTATTCCATTTAATTCTAAAATTAAACATATAATTATATCTCATATAATTACTAATTCCCTTAATTCTAATTTGAACGTTTCAAATTAACTTATCACGTTATTCTAGAGCTAGTCTGTTACGAGCTAGAAGGGGGACCTTGCGGACCTACAGATCATGGGCTCTAATGATCCGAGATTAATCGGCTAAATTCACTAGACAAATTAATCTCCATTGGTTAACTAATGGGTCACTCCACTAAAGCCCATAGTTGCACTCCCCTCACTATAGATATATTATGTCCACATGATTTAACCATGATTAGCAAGTCGACCCTTCATAGGTTGTTCGTAATAACGGCTGGGTCAAATATCTGTTTTACCCCCGAGATTACGTCTTATTCCTCAAGTCCCTACTGATTCTCTAATGAACAACTGGTTTGTGATCCAATCACTAAACCAAACTCTCTCAGCCCAATGAGAAGGTGGGACCCCTTGTTCAAGACCTGAATTCAGTACTTGAGAGAACAACCTTTCTCTTATCTCTAAATTGGGTAGGCGTGAATTCCATCTTGCAAGGCTATGTCCCCAGCTATTCATCCAGTCTTATCCTCAAAATGGTAAGCTTATTGAGTAGTGTTGTTGGACTACTCTCACTGTTTGCAGATCAAAGGATAATCCCGAACAAACAGGAGTTCATAGCTAGCTTAGGATTAATATCGAGTTACCTAGGTCATCTTGGTGAAATAGTCAGTCTTATACAGTAAACAACATTATAAAGTAAGAGTGACTTATTTCTTGGTCCTAATTTTATGCAAACTCATTGCATAGGATGCCCCCAATCCTCATGTCATAACATGTACGAATTAGGATCACATTGTAGTAGCACTTTACAACTCTTTGTAACAAGTACAGAGTAGGCCGCATCTAATGGTGTTACAAGAATAAGGTACCCAACCTCATTTATGTATCATAGATCATTTTGACTATTTACTCGAACCTGATCCACTTCTATGTCTCCATATAAAGTTCAAGTACTCATACAATAGTCATAAGTCTTAGTTTATTGGCTTTAGACTTTCATACAATTTATGAGATCAATAACAAGTATATTGATTATAGAAAATGTTTATTATTTTACAAACTGCGAGTTTTTAGGACATAAAATCCAACAATACTCCCACTTGGACTAAAACTCCAGTGGATCAATATATACAAATATATACAATGTTGAGTTTACATGGAGAGAATAAAGTGTATAAATACAATAAACTAGGGCATCACAATACCCATCAATTTTCCCACTTGCCCTAGTGATACAAAACTCGTAGACCTAGTCCTACTAGGTGACCCTCGAACAGTTTAGTCGAGAGGGCCTTCGTAAATGGATCACTGTGTTTCTTTTGCTGATTCGCTTGCAGTTACATACTCAGCTTCCATTGTGGAGCCTGCAATACAACTTTGCTTGATGCTTCTCTACACAACTACTCCTCCGTTAAGAGTGAATACTGACCCCGAAGTTGGTTTCCTCAAATCAATATCGGTCTGGAAGTTAGAATCAGTGTATTCAGTAAGGATCAGATCCTTAGGACCATACACGAGCATATGAACTCTCGTTCTCCGAAGATACTTGAGAATTTTTTTAACAGCAGTCCAATGGTCATGACTAGGATTAGACGAAATCTGCTGACAATTCCTACGGCATAGCATATATCGGGACGAGTACACATCATTGATACATCAAACTCCCAATTGCAGATGCATATGGAATTCGATTCATCTTCTCAACCTCTTGAGGTGTTTTAGGACTCTGTTTTTTAGACAAGTGAATTCCATGCCTGAAAGCTAAAGATCCTTTCTTGGAATTGTGCATTTTATACCTAGACAACATCTTGTCTATATAAGATACTTGAGAAAATGCCAATGTTCTGTTCTTGCGATTCCGAACTATTTGGATTCCAAGAACATACTGTGCTTCTCCCAAATCTTTCATTTGAAATTGTGAAGCCAGCCATTTCTTAATGTTAGTTAGATATTCTACCTCATTCCCAAAGAGTAGAATATCATCAACATACAACACCAGAAAAGCGACAGTTTTGTTGACGATCTTCTTGTATACATAGGGTTCGTCAACATTTTGTTCAAAGCCATAAGATTTGATCGCAGCGTCAAATCTCATATTCTAGAATCTAGAAGCTTGTTTTAATCCATAAATGAATCGATGCTTGCAAACTTTTTGCTCTTGACCCTGCTGTATAAACCCTTTTGGTTGAGGCATATAGATACTTTCTTCAAGATAGCCATTCAGAAAAGCTTTCTTGACATCCATTTGCCATATTTCATAATCATAAAATGTGGCTATGGACAAGAGTATTCTAATACACTTTATCATGGCAACTGAAGAGAAGGTTTCTTTAAAATCTAACCCCTCTCTTTGGGTAAACCCTTTTGCCACAAGTCTAGCTTTGTAGGTCTGTACCTTACTAGCTTGGTCTCGTTTTCTCTTGTAGATCCACTTGCAACTGATGGGTTTTACCCCTTTTGGTTGATCTACAAGATCCCAGACAGAATTGAAATACATAGATTCCATTTCAAGGTCCATGGCTTTAATCTATTAGTCTTTGTCCACATCGTTCATTGCTTGATTAAAAGACAATTGATCCTCTAAACCATCATCTGGTATGATGAATTGAGTTTCAGTTAAACCCATTTACTGGTCAGGCTGTTGAACAATCCTCCCACTCTGACGAGACATTCTCAACTCTTGAGAAGAATGTGAAGTATCAGTTTCATCAACAACTCTTGTTGACGGACCTGCTCTATCAACAACTCTTGTTGAAGGACCTGCTCGATCAACAACTCTTGTTGATACATTTTTTGTTTCTCTGGATATTTCTTCTATTACTAGCTTACTGTGAGGTTGATGGTTCTTTATATAATCTTCCTCCAG
>NW_024065251.1:0-33591 GCF_009727055.1 Benincasa hispida
CTCGGATTCAAATTATTCAAAAACTGCAAGAATAAACACTAGCATGTCTCAAGCAACTTATATAGACAAAATGTTGTCTAGTATAAGATGCAGAATTCCAAAAGAGTCTGTACCTTATAGATATTGGAATTCATTTGTCAAGGATCAATGTCCTAAGACACCTCAAGAGGTTGAGGATATGGAGCATTCCCTATGCTTTCGCAGTAGGGAAGCCTGATGTATGCAATGTTATGTACTAGACCTGACATATGCTACGCGGTAGGGATAGTCAGTAGTATCAGTCCAATCCTGGATATGATCATTGGACTTCCGTTAAAATATCCTCAAGTATCTTAGAAGAATGAGGAACTACATGCTCGTGTATGGTACTAAGGATTTGATCCTGCTGGATACACTGACTCTGATTTTTCAAACTGATAAAGATGCTAGAAAGTCTACATCTAGATCAGTGTTCACTCTTAATGAGGAGCAGTAGTGTGGAGAAGTGTAAAGCAAAAACTTATTGCGGACTCCACAAATGGAAGCGAATACTAGCTACTTGTGAAGCACAAAGAAGTAGTATGGTGAGGAAATTCTTGATAGATTGGGAAGTAGTTCCAAATATGCATCTGCCTACACCCTATATGGTGATAATAGTGTGCAGTTGCAAACTCAAGAGTAACCAAGAAGCACAAGCACGTTAGCATATTGAGTGCAAATACCATCTGATCCTGGAGATTGTTCATCGTGGAATGTTGTAGTGACCCAGAATAATCTTCTGAGCAAAACATTGCTGAATCTTTTACAAAGCCCTCATGGCTAAAGTGTTTGAAGTCACCTACAGAGTCTAGTCTACGAAGTTTGTAAACTAGGACAAGTGGAGAATTTTGGTATATGCCCTAGTTTATTGCATTCATAATGTTTATTGTACTCATATGTTTCTCACTTAAATTCAACATTGTGATACTCCACTAGGAGTTTTAGTCCAAATGGGAGTTTGTTGATTTATGTCCTAAAACTCGTATTTTGTAAATAATAAATATATTCTGTTTTGTTTTTCGATAAAGTGTTATTGAAATGTAATCTTGAATCCAAATAAACTAAGGTTCTGAAGCTATTTAATATAATTGAACTTATGTAGTGACATAAATGTGGATCAAGTTCAATATATAGCCAAATGGTCTATAGTTATAAGAATAAGTTGGGCGCCTTATTCTAGGAACACTATGGATGCGGCCCACTTTGTAGATAGTACAAAACATGTGATCCTGAATCGTTCATTAGAGATATGTGTTGGGGGCATCCTATTAAAGAGTTTACATAAACTGAACCATGAATAGTCACTTTTATGCTCTAAATGTCGTTTTATGTATAAAACTGACTATTTCGTAAATTGATGACCTAGGTACTTAATCTTAATCCTGAGCTAACTATGAACTCCTATTCACTCGAAATTATTCTTAGATCTGCATAGGTGTGGGCAGCTCAATATCACTGGCCCAATAAGCCTCCCATTTCAGGGGTTAAGATCGGGTGGATAGCTGGGAACATAGGGTGCAAGATGGAATTCACTCCTACCCGTTATAGGAATATAGATAGGTTGTTCCTTTAGTACTGAATCCAGTCTTGAACAAGGGCCACCTCTCCTTGGCTCGAAGAGCGGTTTATAGGTTGGACCTTAAACCAATTGTTCATTAGAGGATTAATGGAACTTAGGAACAAGATGTAGTCTTGGGGTAAAATGGTTTTTATGACCCAGCCGAGATTACGAACAACTTGTGAAGGATTAACTTACTCATCATGGTTATATCAAATGGACATAAATATATCTATAGTGAGGGAGAGCACTACGGGACTTTAGTGGAATGACCCGTTAGTTAAACGAATGTTGATTAGCTCCGTCTAAAGAGTTTTAGCCAGCTAATCTCGGATCGTTGGAGCCCATGATCTACAGGTCCATTAGGTTCCCCTACTAGCTCATATGGAATAAACTTAGAATAGTATGATAGAATAATTTGAATTGTTCGAATTAGGTAGAGAGAGAGAAATCGAACAAGTAATATATGATATAGTGGTTGGGTTTTTTTTAGCTTAGAAATATAGCTTTAAATATTTAAATGTGATTTAAATATCAAGAATATGAATACGTTCATATTCGGCAGCTCGAAAATGATGGAAATGGTCAAAGTTGTAAAAAGTCAAAAGAGTTGACTTTTGACTTTGAAAAGTCAAAACTTTGACCGACTTTATATTCAAATGTGATTTGAATTTCGAGAAAATAAATGCGGATTCATGCTCGAGAGGTCAAAATTAGTCAAACACCGAAAAAATCATAAAAAGTCAAATGTTGACTTTTTGGTCAAAGTTGACTTTGACTAAATGACTATTTTGCCCTTTGACTATAGTTAGTGGGAAAATCCAAACTTTTGTTGGATAATTCCACTAACAAAATAGTGGGCTAGGTGTTGGCTTATAGTGGAGACATTAAGCCCACTAAGTGAGTGGATTCTAGGTGTTGGGTTTTTATGAAGTTTTTTCATGCAATTGTTGCATGCCTTTTTTCTATAAATTGGGCTTTTCAATTTAGTTAAAAGACTTTTGCCATTTTGAAAATTAGTTTTTTGATATTTGGGCTGGAAAATTACAACTTTGTGAAAAACAAAGGAAACACCCAAACTTACTCAAAATTCCATTCCTTATTTTCATCTCTTTTCTCTCTCTCGGTTCTCTTCATCCACCAGGTCCCACAAGTCGGTTCTGAGTCCAGAGGATAGTAGGTCAACTCTAGTGGTGGTCCAAAAGAGTTCGAGTCGAGATTCAACTAGGAGATGCGGCTTTCGAGAGCTTTAAAGGTAGCATCTCTACACTTTTAATTCACTGTTTTTCCTTCAATTGCATGCTATTTTCCTTTAATTTAGAAGCAATTAGAGTGTAATTAAGTCCCAATTTCGCTGCGTATATCTCGTATTCCATCATAGCGAGGTCCCCCTACTAGCTCGTAAATGGATAAGCTCTAGAGTAGCGTGATAAGTTAATATGAAATGTCCATATTAGAATTAAATGAAATTGGAGAATTACTATTTAAATATGATTTAAATATTTGAAAATGGAATTGTGTAAAAATTAATTTAATATTTGATATTAAATTAATTAGAATTATTTAAATTATTCAAATAATTATTTATTAATTTTATTAAGAAAATTAATTTATGAAATTAATTTTGTAAAATTAATAATATTTTCAATTTTATTAAATGAATTGATTTATGAAATCAATTTTGAGAAATTGAAAAAGAAGAAAAAACACAAAAATGGAAAGTAAGCATTTTCCACTTCTTCAAGTTGCTTAGACTAATCTCTTTGCATGAGTGTCTGCAATATATTGAAGAGATTGGAGTGTTTTTGAGGCAATGCAACCGATCAAATTTTTCTTAAAAATTCGTGTGAAGAAGTTGTTCTTCCGTTGGGTTGCTGCATTACCTTCTGGGTTTTGCTCTTTGATTGCTTTCTTGCCAATCTTCGTGGTTTTTTGAGATGCGATCAAGAATGTTGTTTGCCTCATCGTATGTTTTTTTCCTGTAGACCTCTTGCTGCTGCTACATTGGCAACTGTCTACGATGCAAAATTTAATCCATGATAGAAAATCTCCATTTGGAGGCAATCAGACAATCTAGTCTCTTGAATCTCGCCCATGTGTCACTGAGCGATTAATCTTCTTCTTGTTCAAAATTGGTGATCAATTTCCTCCTTCTGGCAATCTTTGTAGGAGGGAAATACTTCTTCATAAACTTATGCACAACTTGCTCCCGTGAAGTTATCTCTTCTGGTTTAAGGGAGTATGCCCATTTTCTTACTTTATCGCATAGTGAAAATGGAAATAGTGTGAGTCGAACCTCTTCAGTGGAGATATTAGGGAACACAAAAGTGTTACAAATTTCAATGAAGCTTCAAAGATGGGTGTGCGGATCTTTACCACACCGTCCTCCGAACTGTCCTGTTGTTTGTATCATTTGTAACATTATTGGCTTCATCTCGAACCTTGATCCATCCAATGCTGGTCTCATGATTCCTGGGGAGAAATCAGACAAGTTTGTTGACGCATAGTCCCAGATGGGTCTATTGCAATCATTTGCCAGCAGGATAGAATTTTCCATTATATTGTTTTCATTTGTGGTTCATTCTTCAGGTTGTTCAACCATTATGTGAGTTCTTCCTTGTTGTCGACGTTTATCTTTCTGTCTTCTGCGAAATGTTCTTTCGATCTCTGGGTCGTAGTTGGGCTTAGGAGGGTGTCCTTCACTCATGCGATGCTTGCTTCTTCCTTTACTAAAGGAATGGTAATGCAACAAAGGTCGAAAGTTGCAAAGATCAAAGAGGTTTGATGTTAGCGCAATCTATACCGTAGTCCTCGACAACGGTGCCAAAAACTTGATGCGTTGAATGATGATGCGATGGTGTGAGTATGCGATGATCATGCAAGTTTTCCTAACAAAGCCCAAGTATATGCCTTCTTAGGTTCCTGGTAAGTCCAGGGTCGAACACAGGAACTACTAAATAGATATGTGACAGACTCTTTGATTCTATTGCGTTGGTGAAAAATAAATGGATGGTGTTTTGATTTAGATTTTCCTATGCGACGGAGTTGAACGCAAAGTGATGAAAACGTAGAGTTACAATAAGTATGCGATGAAGGGGTTGAGAAGGGGTTTAGTGAACATTTACTAAGATATTCACAAGTTATGCGATCATGCTATACACAAATATCAGTACTACATTTCTCAATGCAAAATGCCCCAATTCCTATTTCTAGGACGCATGCGATGTGTATAAGAAACAACCGATATAACTTATTTCTAAGTTTCTACTCTTGCTTATGCGATCTAATCCGACTCTCTCAAGCCCAGATTCTAATTTGACTCTCTCAAGCCTAGATTCTATCTTTAGACTACTCTCTCAAGTACGTCCAAATGGTGAATGATGCATACATAAGGCAAAATGATCGCATAAAATGCATATCTTAAGTCATGCTAGCTAAGTACTTCTCAACCCATTCAGAAATTTTGCTACTCATGCATGGTGTGAAGAGATTGAATATAAATCGAAATGAAGTTTCCATTTTCTACAAATAAAGTACTGAATACAAAATAACAAATGGATTTGAGAGATAACAAGGCTGATAAGCAATGTCTTGCTTCTCGTGGCCTTTTACACTGCTCTTTATCACTTCAACTCTGTTCTAGTTGTGGATTCTTGCTCTCGCAAGGGTTGGCCTTCTCTCCTTTGTATTGCTTTCTTGCAGTCTCTCGATTTTTTCGGGAGCGATTTCTCTCGGCTTCGCCTCATCTCATTGCTCTCTCCATCCTCTATCTATATGTATATATAGATGCCTGAATCCGCCTCTCTCTGGTGGCATTTGGTATTTATAGATTTCAAAGTGAAGCAACTTTTCTTACTAATTATTGCAATAATGGGTAGCATTAATTTCCCTACTCTGTTGCGCCATTTAAAAGTCACCAAAAGTTCAATGTACTTGCTACAGTATAGTTTTTAACGGCATGTCAATTGAATTCGAAATCGACCATTATCAGTTTTATGTCCCATCATGATTTATTATGTTGTCGCCTTGATGCGAGGTCTTTATGCGATCACTTTTTGAGAAACTTCTCACGATCGCATGAGTTATGATCGCAACTTTAAGCATAATGTCGCATTGTGCTCTTGGATCGCAATTTCATATGCACCATCGCATTGTACTTGCAAAAAATAGGTAAATTAACTGCTTTTGTGCGATGAGCATTAGCGATCGCAATTCCTTTCAGTTTGACACTTTCAAACATGATATTTCTTATTTTATCATTGCTTTCTCTCATTGTTTTACTAATTTGAGCTGTAATAACTTGTATTTCTACCAGTTATCACACCTCCAAATTTAAAACAATGTTTGTCTTTAAGTATAAACTAAAGTTTTTCTTTAAAAATTCAACCGCCTTTACCTTACCTAGACTTCTCAAGGTGCCTTATTCAGATTACTGAACCAATGCCTTATTAATTTCTATCCTGATCTCTTCCTAAAATATTTCTAATCTTTAGGGACCGCAAGCTTAACCTTCAAAAAAGTCTTTACTCGTTTCTAGGACATCGCATGATTTATTTCAAACTTTCTCAAACTAGGGTGTTCAAGTGATTTTGATCCTTGCGCGATTCCGATATTTGTTTTGTGATCTTGCGCTGATCCGAGTGCCTAGTCTTCGTTTTGGCTTGCCTCCACGGGTGTCATGCGGACATCCAACTACGAGCAAGATGCTCTTTCTCAGTCAAAACTCATGCCCATCTCTTTATTTCGCAGTGGAGTTGCGATCACTTATTTTATGCGTTGATCACGATTCCCACCCTCATTTTGGCTTGCCCCCACAGGTGTCATGTGGACATCCAACTACGAGCAGGATCCGATCTCAATGTTATATAATTTTTTTTTTGTTTTGAACATAAGTATCGAATTTCTAAAAGTAAACAAGGTTGAAAAGAACATTACTAGCACCCCCAAATTTAACACACAACAATGTCCTCATTACCAAGAGACGAAATAACTCATGCGATAGACTTAGGAAATTTTGTAAAAATAGTTTTGAAGGAAAGCTGGTAGATCGTTAAATTTTAGAAATGTTTCATGAATCGATTGTCCTAAAATTAATCTGACTCTAGTACATGCGTAAGAGACAAAGGCATGAATTTCATCATTGAAGTCATAATTGGCACGGGGTGAATGCGGCGACCAAATAAAGTAATAAAAAATTCAAGATTGAGTCAAACTAAAGAGGATGCGATAGTAGAATTTAGCAATATTAAATGTAAATGTGAGAAGTGCAAAATTGAAATAAGATGAGGCAAGGAAAGACACAACTCTCAAATTTGCTTTATCGCCTGCATCATTTTTTATCGCATCCTTTCCTACGGAGGGCTGATTCTTTGATTGTGATGGGCTGATCGAACCGGTCGTGTGTTTGAGGTTATTGCATTGCTCCATTGCAATCGTTTACTACGATTAGTGTGATAAATATCAAGAGGATAAAAGGTATGAAAGAAAGACTTGGCAATTATAAAGAGTAGTAATCATGGAAAAATTAAGATAGATTCATGAAAGAAAATAACAAAAGGGTACTAAAAAAAAGGATATACTTCGTCCCTGATGAATGTGTTTCGCTTATCAACGTAGGGACTACACGTTTCTTCTTCATTCTGGCTTCCTCAGGTCCACGGAGGTTTTCTCGCATTGGAAATCTCCTCCATGATACATCTTGACTCTTTGTCCATTTACCTTAAATGCGCTGGTCCCATCTTCGTTTGTTAATTCTACCGCTCCATGCGGGAATACTTCTTTAATTATGAAAGGCCCGGACCAACGCGATTTCAATTTTTTCATAAAGAGTCGTAGCCTAGAATTGAATAGTAAGACCTTCTGACCTACCTGGAGATTCTTTTCACACAGACACTTGTCATGCCATCGCTTCATGCGTTCTTTTTAAATTTTGGCATTTTCATATGCCTATAGTCTTCATTCATCCAACTCGAGTAACTGAAGTTTTCTCTCTTCCCCTGCAGCCTTCATATCAAAATTAAGCTTCTTAACTGCCCACAACACCTTATACTTTAATTCCAATGGCAGATGACAAGCCTTCCCAAACACCAATGCATATGGTGACATGCCTATGGGTGTTTTATAGGCAGTTTTATATGCCCATAATGCATCGTCAAGCTTCATGGCCCAATCCTTCCGCGATGGATTCATTACCTTCTCTAAAATCAACTTGATTTCTCTGTTAGAAACCTCGGCTTGTCCGTTTGTCTGGGGGTGATATGCAGTGGCGATCTTATGGTGGACATTGTATTTGATCAGCAGTTTGTTAATGATACGATTCACAAAGTGGGCCCCTTCATCACTTATTATGGCACGTGGAGTGCCAAAATGAGTGAAGATGTTTCTCTGTAAGAACTTGGAGGCTGTTGCCGCATCGTTTGTAATGCATGAAACCGCTTCAATCCACTTGGAAACATAGTCGACGGCCAACAGAATGTATTTATAACCATTTAACGGTGGAAATGGTCCCATGAAATCTATACCCAGACATTGAATAGTTCCACTTCCAATATGATGTTCATCGGCATCGCATTTTTCTCTGAGATGTTTCCAGTGCGTTGGCACTTATCGCATTTCATAGAATATTCTCATGTGTGCTTAAACAGAGTTGGCCAGTAATACCCACTTTGCAAAATTTTTGCCGTTGTGCGCTATCCCCCAAAATGTCCTCCATAGGGTGATTTATGACATTGAAAGAGTATGTACTGAAAAGCAGTCTCTGAAACATAGAGTCTCAATATCTGGTCTGGTCCCCTTTTGTAAAGATTTGGCTTGTCCTAGTAGTAGGATTTGCGTTCATGAATGAGCCGCTTCTTTTGATGGGATGTGTAATTCTTTGGAAATTATTTGCAGACTAAGAAGTTGACAATATCTGTGTACTAGGGTAGTTCTTCAACCTTAAGCAACTGCTCGTTAGGGAATGATGCGTTCACCTCCGATTTGATGCGATCCACTTCAAGATTCTCTAACCTCGATAAATGGTCAGTGACTTGGTTCTCCGTTCCCTTGCGGTCGATTATCTTCATATTAAATTCTTGGAGTAGGAGAACCCATAGGATTAGTCTTGGCTTCTCATATTTTTTGGTCATTAAATATCTTATCACCGAGTGGTCAGTGTGGACTTTAACTTTGGATCCCAACAAGTAAGGTCTGAATTTTTCAATCGCAAAGATTACCGCTAGAAGCTCCTTCTCTGTGGTGGTGTAGTTCGCCTGCATGGAGTTCAATGTTCCACTTGCATATGCGATAGGGTGTAACATTGTCTTAACCATTTGTGCCAAAACTACCCCCATCGTATATTTGCTGGCATCGCACATCAGCTCGAATGTCTTTGTCCAATCGGGTGCGATCAGAATTGGTGTTGTAGTCAATGCGTTCTTTAGTGCTTTGAATGCGGTGAGGTAGTGTGGATCAAAGTCAAAAGGTCTGTCAGCTTCCAACAACGCATTCAACGGTCGAGCTATTTTGGAGAACTTCTTCACGAATCGTCTGTAGAACCCCGTATGTCCTAAGAGACTCCTTAAAGATTTCACATTTGCTGGAGGTGGAAGTTTTTCTATGGCTTCAATTTTTACTTTATCCACCTCTAGCCCATCCTTTGAAACCTTGTACTTAAGCACAATTCCTTCTTTAACCATGAAATGGTACATTTCCCAGTTCAACACCAGATTAGTCTCTTCATATCGTTTCAATATTCTCTCCAAGTTTTTCAAACAGATTTCATATGTTTGCCCATAAACTGAGAAATCGTCCATAAAGATTTCAATTGAGTCTTCAAGGTACTCGGAGAAGATTGCCATCATACACCTTTGAAATGTGCTCGGCGCATTGCATAGTCCAAAAGGCATGCGACGAAAGGCGAACGTTTCATATGGACAGGTAAATGTGGTCTTTTCTTGATCCTCTAGTGCGATCATAATCTGGTTATAGCCTGCATACCCATCAAGGAAATAGAAATAGTCATTCCTTGCTAGGCGGTCGAGCATTTGATCAATGAAAGGTAAAGGGAAGTGATCTTTCTTTGTCGTCGCGTTGAGCTTCCTATAGTCCATACAGATCCGCCAACCTGTGACAGTCCTCATGGGGATCAACTTGTTGTTTGCATTGGGGACTACTGTCATCCCACCTTTCTTGGGAACGCATTGCATGGGGCTAACTCACATGTTATCGACGATAAGGTATATAATGTCAGTGTCTAACCATTTAATGATTTCTTTTTTAACAACCTCTCTTATCGCAGGGTTCAGTTTGTGTTGAGGTTCTATTGAGCCTTTCTAGTTTTCTTCGAGCCGAATTCTATGCATGTAGTACGTCAGGCTAATAACTCTTATATCTGCGATCGTCCATCCGATTTCTCTAATATATTTCTTCAGAATACTGAGCAGCGCAGTTTTTTTTTCTTCCGGTAACGCAGAGGATATGATTACTGGCAAGGTTTCATTCTGGCCAAGGAAAACGTACTTCAAGTGATTTGGTAGAGTTTTCAGCTTCAGTGTAGGTGGTTGCTCTAAGGAGGGTTTCTGTGTTTTTCTTTCTTCATTCAAATTCAACTTTTCTTTATTGTTCACTGTCTCTATTATTGCACGACAGGTTTCTAAGGATGTTGTCGCATCCTCTCTTTCTTCATTTTCTTCCTCGGACTCCCAATCTTCAACACAACTGTGTTCATCATCGGAATTTGATAAGCCTTCATCTTTTTGGAATTTCACTGCCTTGATAATATTAAACCTGAGTTTCTTTCCATTGATGCTCACTGTGATTTCTCCCTTGTGCACATCTATTTGAGCACGACTAGTAGACAAGAATGGTCGTCTCAATATAATTGGCACATCTTTATTTGCTTCATAATCTAGAATGATGAAGTCTGCAAGTAGAATGAATTTGTCAATTGTGACCAAGACATCCTTCAATTTTCCTTCAGGGTGTACCAAGGACCTATCTGCAAGCTGGAGAGTCACCGTTGTGGGTGTCAGCTGACCTACATTCAATTGTTTGAAGATTGAAAGGGGCATTAAGTTTATGCTTGCCCCAAGATCGCATAATGTTTGACCAATGTAGATCTCTCCTATTGAGCCAAGTATTGTAAAGCTGCTTAGGTCGCGCATCTATGGTGGGATTATAGTGTTTGATTCTTGTGTTAATGCCACCGTGGTGAATTTTCCTGTGCTTCTCTTCTTCGAAACCATATCCTTAAAAAACTTGGCATACACCAACATCTGTTCTATCGCTTCTGTAAACGGAATATTGATGTGTAGTTGTTTCAATATTTCCAGGAAGCGATGATACTGACCTTCATCATTTTGCTTCTTTTTCAGTCTTTAAGGGAATGAAGGTATCTATACTTTTACTGTTTCACGGTCTGGAAGCTTAGAGGTGATCGCATCTTCAAGTTCCATAATCTCGGGCTCCTTTGACTTAGTTTACGTCAACGGTTTCTTTGATTCCATCGCATTTGAATCGGTCCTGCTAGGCTCCTTCCTAACTTCCACTGTCGCCTTTCCACTTCTCAGGGTGACTACTTGGCAGTGTTCTTTCCTTGTATTCCCCGAGTTGCGTGGGAGCTTAGTTGAGCTAGGCAGTGTCCCATGCGGTCTGTTTTTTCAGCTCTCCCGCAATTTATCCTATTTGGATTTCTAAATTGTGGATGGACGTCATTTGGCTCTGGAGGATTGTTTCATTTTTCTCAATTTATTTCTTTAACAAATTATCCAGAGAGGATTATGGTGGTATTTAAGAGCTGCTGGCTTACTGTTGCTGTTGACCGTTAGTTCTCTGGAAAAATCCTGGTGGTCCTTTTCTTTGCGCCATAGGTTGACAAACTTGTTGTTGGTTATTTTTTCAAGCAAAATTAGGGTGGTTTCACCATCCGAGGTTGTGCGTGTTTGAAAAAGGGTTGTTCTTGATAAAGTTGATTGACATCAGATTTCGTGGACACTCTTCAACAGAATGTGATTCTTCACATGTAGCACAACTGGTGCTTGTCTATTCTATCGCATTGACTTGCCCTCTTTGCATTATGGGATTGTTTATTGCGATGCCCTATAATAAATTTATCATCACATTCATTTGATTTTGCAATGATGCGATGGCACCATTACTTGCATTACCTTCTCTGCGTTTTGCTCTCTGATCTCTTTCTTGCCAATCTTCGTGGTTTTTCGAGATGCGATCAAGAATGTTCTTTGCCTCATCATATGTTTTATCCAGTGGACCTCTTGCTACTGCTGCATTGGCAGCTGTCTGCGATGCAGAATTTAGTCCATTATAGAAAATCTCCATTTGGAGGCAATCTGGCAATCCATTATATGGGCAGTCGTGCACTAGTCTCTTGAATCTCGCCCATGCGTCACTGAGCGATTCATCTTGATCTTGTTCAAAATTGGTGATCAATTTCCTCCTTCTGGAATTCTCGGTAGGAGGGAAATACTTCTTCATAAACTTCTCCACAACTTACTCCCATGAAGTTATCTCTTCTGGTTCGAGGGAGTATGCCCATTTTCTTGCTTTATCGCATAGTGAAAATGGAATTAACATGAGTTGAACCTCTTTAGTAGAGATATTAGGGAACACAAAATTGTTACAAATTTCAATGAAGCTTTGTATATGGGCGTGCGAATATTCACCACGCCATCCTCTAAACTGTCCTGCTGTTTGTATCATTTGTAACATTATTGGCTTCATCTCGAACCTTGATCCATCTAATACTGGTCTCATGATTCCTGGGGAGAAATCATATGAGTTTGGTGACACATAGTCCCGGATGGGTCTATTGCGATCATTTTCCAGTAGGATAAGATTTGCCATTATGTTGTTTTCATTTGCGGCACGTTCTTCAGGTTGTTTAGCCATTCTGTGAGTTCTTCCTTGTTTTCAACGTCTGTCTTTCTTTCTTCTGCAAAATGTTCTTTCGATCTCTGGGTCGTAGTTGGGCACATGAGGGTGTCCTTCGCTCCTGCAACGCTTGCTTCTTCCTTTACCGAAGGAATGGCAATGCAACAGAGGTCTAAAGCTACAAAGATCAAAGAGGTTTGATGTTAGCGCAATCTATACCATAGTCCCCAGCAACGGTGCCAAAAACTTGATGCGTTGAATTATGATGCGATGGTGTGAGTATGCGATGATCATGCAAGTTTTCCTAACAAAGCCCAAGTATAAGCCTTCTTAGGTTCCTGGTAAGTCCAGGGTCGAACACAGGGACTACTAAATAGATATGCGACAGACTCTTTGATTCTATTGCGGTGGTGAAAAATAAATGGATGGTGTTTTGATTTAGATTTTCCTATGCAATGGAATTGAACGTGGAGTGATGAAATCGTAGAGTTACAATAAGTATGCGAGAAGGGGTTGAGTAGGGGTTTAGCGAACATTTCCTAAGATTGTGCACAAGTTATGCGATCATGCTATACACAAATATCAGTACTACATTTTTCAATGCAAAATGCCCCAATTTCTATTTCTAGGATGCATGCGATGTGTATGAGAAACAACCGATAGAACTTATTTCTAAGTTTCTACTCTTGCTTATGCGATCTAATACGACTCTCTCAAGCCTAGATTCTAATCCGACTTTCTCAAGCCTAGATTCTATCTTTAGACTACTCTCTCAAGTACGTCTAAATGGTGAATGATGCATACATAAGACAAGATGATCGCATAAAATGCATATCTTAAGTCATGCTAGCTAAGTACTTCTCAACCCATTCAGAAAGTTAGCTACTTATGCATGGTGTGGAGAGATTGAACATAAATCGAAATGAAGGTTCCATTTTCTGCAAATAAAGTAGTGAATAAAAAATAACAAATGAATTTGAGAGATAACAAGCCTGGTAAGTAATGTCTTGCTTCCTGTGGCCTTTCACACTACTCTTTATCACTTCAACTCTGTTTTAGTTGTGGATTCTTGCTCTCTCAAGGGTTGGCCTTCTCTCCTTTATATTGCTTTCTGGTAGTCTCTCGATCTGTCCAGGAGCGATTTCTCTCAGCTTCCCCTCGTCTTCTTGCTCTCTTCGTCCTCTATCTATATGTATATGCATGTGCATGAATCCCCCTCTCTCTGGTGGCATTTGGTATTTACAGATTTCAAGGTGAAGCAACTTTTCTTACTAATGATTGCAATGATAGGTGGCATTAATTTCCCTGTTCTGTTGTGCCGTTTAAAAGTCACCGAAAGTTCAATGTACTTGCTACAGTATGGTTTTTAACGGCTTGTCAATTGAATTCGAAATCGACCGTTATCAGCTTTACGTCCCATCATGATTTATTATGTTGTCACCTTGATGCAAGGTCTTTATGCGATCACTTTTTGAGAAACTTCTCACGATCGCATGACTTACGATCGTAACTTTAAGCGCACTGTCACATTGTGCCCTTGGGTCGCAATTTCATATGCGCCATCGCATTGTACCTGAACAAAATAGGTAAATTAACTGCTTTTATGCGATGATCATTAGTGATCGCAATTCCTTTCAGTTTTATGCTTTCAGACATAATATTGCCTATTTTATCATCGCTTTCTCTCATTATTTTACTAATTTGAGCTGTAATAACTTGTATTCCTACCAGTTATTAGAAACCCATTTATTTCTGCTAAAGCATGCTTTCATTTCTGACCTAATTAATGAATTAGAGTGTTTATGGATACTGGTCACTTCCATTGCACGATGGTACTTTCCAATAATAGGGTAGTTGAGACTCAATTGTAATTAACAAAGCAGTTACATTTGATTAAGTGTGCCTTATTTAGGTGTAGAGTATAGTAACACTAATGTTTATAATGGGGAAAATTATACGAATGGATCAAATTTTGAGGCCCATTCAAAAATTGACCCATCTTTAAAAAACGCTTGAAAACTGGCCTTCTAATGACGTTAGCCACGTGCGAAAGTATTGTTTTAATCCCAAAATGTGCACGAGACTTGACGCAACATAGATTTCTCACTCTTTCCTCTCGTTCCTTCATCTTGGTCTCTAATTCACGTTGTTCTCCATCATGTTTTCCTTGATTTTTTCCCTTCTTTTGAATTCTTCCTTTTACTTTTTCCTCTTGTTTCTTCATCTCGCTTCTTCCTCTTGTTTCTTCCTCTAGTTTTTCCTTATCAAATTTGTAGTTTTTTCCTTCATTTGATTTCAGAAAGAAGAAGAAAAGAAAGGCAAAAGAAGAAAGAAAAAGAAAAAGAAAGAGGAAAGAAAAGAAGAAGAAGAGAGAAAGAAGAAGTCGGCCGACTGAAATTTTAAAATTTTAAAACATTTGATCTATCCGAATGAAGAACAAGAGGAAGGATGAGGGGAATTGGTCCAAAATGAGATGAATGAGTGAGAATCTGCGATGTGTGTGCGACATTGAACATTTTGGGGACTAAAGGGGCATTTCACACCGCGACTGACATCATCAAAAGGCCCAAAATTAGAGTGTGTTTTTGAAAGCTGGGCCAAATTTCGAGTGGGCCTCGATGTTTGACTCGTCCGTACAAAAATTTCCTTTATGATGTCTTATGCTAAAAGACTTTTGATGTGTGTTTGGTATGGAACAAAAGGGGATTAGAAGGTAAATTTACCATTGGACTAGGCTTAGTGGTTTTGATACTATGCTAATATATATATATATAGTATATATAGTATATATATATATATATATATAATATATATATATATATATATATATGCATGTATGTAAAGATCATCGAACCCACCCTAAGCCCTTAGTCCCAACTATATGTGCCCCTGCATGAGAAGCTAGACTTTCCCTAGTTTGTTGTAATTCAAGAAGTATATAGGTAAAAAATACTCGAGATTTTGCAATTTTCCTCTAATTTGCACTCATCTCCTTTTTTTTTTTCTAAATTATATTTAGTTAGAATATGTAAAAAATAAAATTCAAGGCTTCTTTTTTCCTTGGATGATTAATTATAGTTGAGCTAATTTAGCTATTGTCATATTGAAAAATTTTAGTATTATTGGAGGATGTAAACATATTTCCTCTATTTATTGTGTGACACATCAATATACTGTTAGCATAATTACTTTAAATCTATATTAAATAGATTAACCTTAGGATCATTCATGCTAAATAGCAAACTTATTGTCACAAAATAACTTTAGGTGTCTTTCAATGCCAACCACTATCCACAGCCTAGTGACAAAATTTCGCAACCATATTCCATGATTGGATGCCTCGTAACATGATATAAACTCCACAGTTGGGGTAGAAGAAGTCGTAAGTGTCTGTTTAATACTTTTCTAGGATATAGCTTGTCACATCCCGTCAGACCACCCTCTTAGCCTAGGAAAGGGCGTGACTGCAGCAGTTATCAACCCTTTGGTTGACACTTACTGCCTAATAAGTCTTGCGAAATAACTCTGATACCAATATATAACTCATATACAGCGGAAGGCCTTATAGGCCACAAATTTATTAATTCAGAAACATAACATGTTTGGAGAAATTACAACACTAGATTCATAAGTCCCAAAGCCCAAAACCCTAGTCCCTATATGAACAACAGTAACATGTGTACAATATTTACAGTAATCACCTAATAGACGGGTTACAATATCTTTATCCTTTAGTGGCAGAGCAGATGCAGAGCTATCTTCTGAGGATTTGACCGCTACCTAGGGGAAAGGAAAATATTTGAAAACGGGGTGAGCTTGCTAGCCCAGTGAGTGAAGAAAGATAATTGATTCTCATGCAAAATTCTCAATAAAGAGTTTAAACTGAAATGTAAACTTCTACAGTACCTTGTATTGCAGTATAAACATTTTCCAAGCATAAAGCATATAAAGCTGTTTTAATTATAAAACATTAAAACTATTTCTTAGTTGAGAATAACCCTGCTGTGGTTAAAAAAAAATCCCAACACCAACCGCTAGTCAAGAGAGAACCTTTTTGCTCAATCTCTGACTCTAACTACCTACGTGCATGTGGCCATACTAAGTATCGTCATACCTTAAGTACTTTTGCTCAGATACCTTCTCAAATGTCCTTCAGTATCCGGTTAGTTTGGTACCTTCTCAAGCATCCGTCAGTACCAATAGATACCTTCTCAAACGTCCTTCGGTATCTAGTTGGGCGGATACCTTCTCAAATGTCCTTCGGTATCGCGTTTCAAATAAAACTAGTCATAAATGACTTTCTCTTTAAAGCATGTAAAGTATAACACATATAAAAACATGGCTTTAAAGATACTAATGCATGTTGGGTATATTTAACACATATAAATAGCTTTTCAACAAACTTCCCACACATGCATGCGTTTAAAACATAACTCATGGTTTGCTTGGAAATTACTTTGTAAAACTAGTTGGCATGAGAATAATCTTCTTTAAAACATGCTTTCTTTAAAACATATTAAATCAAACATTTTAGTCAAATTTTTTAGTCACTCACCTCGATCACTTGGGAACTTTTCACTCTAGAAGTTCCTTGTTCACCTTGGGCTCCATTTTACACCCTATGAATCATATTCAGTTTACAACTCAGATTACTCATAGTTATAAGCCTTATTTCGAGATACTTCCTTCTACAAAAATGTTCTACAATGTCTCAGGAAACTTACCCTAAAGTATGAGCTCAGAATTTCTTCCTCTTGTTTCTTCATCTCGCTTCTTCCTCTTGCTTCTTCCTCTAGTTTTTCCTTATCAAATTTGTAGTTTTTTCCTTCATTTGATTTCAGAAAGAAGAAGAAAAGAAAGGCAAAAGAAGAAAGAAAAAGAAAAAGAAAGGCAAAGAAGAAGACACATGTTTGATGACGTCCTCTATGTGAGCTCATCTTTCATATGCGCCCACAACCTTTGGATGTTCAATGCATAGTCCATAATTAACGCATAGCAAGCCAACTCACTTAGTCACCGCAAGTCCTAACCATCGCAAGAGCCAACCACCACCAACACAACCCAACTTAGCCATCCAAGAGCCAACCACCACCAACGCATAGGATGGCCACTCGTCCTCGATGCATTGCTCACTCAGCATCACCGCAAGGCTCGTTTGGCATCGATGCATGGTGCTTGGCATAGGCGCTGGTCACCGACATATGGGTGTGTGGCATAGGCACTGGGCATCGCTCACAGGGCTCACTCGGCTGCATGAGCGCTTGGCCAGGCACTTGACGCATAGGTTGGGCACTTAGTAGAGGTGCTTGGCATGGGCACTCGACGAATGGGTTGGGCACTTGGCAGAGGCGCTTGCCACCCTTCTAACGCATGCCTTGCCCTCATCCTCTCCTACCCTTGTGCCATCCAACCTTCCAACGCATCACTTCAACTTTCCTTCCTTCAGCTGCATGGACGCATACCACCCTTCCAATGCATCTAACGCATCCAACGCATCCATCATCCAACACATCCAACGCATATAGGTTTATACTTAGCCAAATTTTCCATGTTTTCCCCTAAAAGTCAAGCTTCCAAATTTCCTCTTTTCTTCTAATTTCCAATCTTTTCTCTACCATCACACACTAGTTTCCACATCATCTTACTCACCACACTGATCTTAGTAAGGAACATACTCAAGTAGATAAATTAGGATTCGGGGTTCACATAGCTCCTCCAGCCAACATTAAGATATAGCATGAAGCGGATCACAAAGTGTCTTGGCATCCAACATAATCATAATCCACCTAATGATCTCCGAAACTTCTAATCTCTGATAAGTGGGCATATAATCTTTTGGTCTCTTTAAATACCTCATAACCTGTTTGGCTGCTTTCCAATGATCCATCCCCGGGTTGCTCAAATATCTGCCTAACACTCAAACTATGAACGTAATATCTGGACGCGTACATACTTGAGCGTGTTGGGGTTTGTGCCATAAAGTCTCGTGTCCTGTAGTTTGTAAACAACTTTGTAAGATGCTTGTGATGTATAATATATATGATATTTACTTCACTATTTGATTTTGCACATTTAGATGTTTTTATTTTACCACAAACTAATAAACTTAATATCCCTGGTTGTCTTTATGTAACTTAAGCATGTATGTAGTGACATACAAGTGGATCATGTATTAAGTGACAACAAAAAATAGTCTGTAGTATATGGATATAGGAGGGAAACCTTATCCTGGTAACACTACGGACGCAACCTGCTTTGTGGAATTGTTACAAGTGTTGTGACTGAAAGAAATCGGACTCGAGATTTCCATGAGCAGCGGAAATAAGATAATTCCAAATCACAATCATGAATGAATATTATATTTACAGTCGAATAGAAACAAGCGGTTATACAATTCATATAGAAATTACAACATGAAAACTCAAATGAACAAAGAGAATACTCTACGAACATTTGAAAATGCATCTCCAAGCTTCTTTGCGCACGACTGCTCGAACAACAGTAACCTCGAACGCTAGATCTACACAAACGCAACACAGCACAAATACTTCGCGCTCATCCTCAACAATCACCTCAGCCACGAACTCCTCAGCAACAACACGAATGACCTCCAAAGCACCTCGACGGTGTCGAGTTGAGTATGACACCACCAACAAGGCTACTTTGGTATTCTCGATGTGAGAATCCAGAGGGTGGGCTCTGTTCGGACTTGGAATGAGGTAGACGATGGTGGAAACACCGATCGTGTACACGACTGGGCAAGTGGGAGATGGCGGAGACCTATCGTATAGGTCGATGCCCAATCATTTAGCTAAAGCTATGCGATCATCTAGCAAAAGCTTTGCGATCCTTTAGCTCATTGTTTAACTCGTGTTTGTAGTTTTTAAACACTACACAATCGTTTACTTTGGGCAAGCGATCGTCTAGTAAAAGCTATGCAATCGTATGGTAAATATTGTACGATCGTTTAGCTTGCCACTGCACGATTTTTTAGCTTGTCCAAGCTGTCGTGTAGTAAATTTGTATTTACTTGACAACTCCATGAGATCCTTTCTGCCGAGAGAAATCTCAAAAAACTTTTATGAAAAACTTTTCAACAGTTTGTAAATCTGACTAAAATCAGGAAAACTATTTTCCTTTTATCTCAAGGTTACCATGAAAAACCAATAACCACCCACTCAATTGGTTATTAAAGAAAAAGAATTAATTATCCAATAATTAATATTATTATAAATATAAATGATAACCAACTTATTATACTATATTTATAACATATAGTTTTAATATTTCATCTTATGAAACATATAAACCATAGTTCTTTTTTTTATTCCATGGTACTTAATGTAAATCTCATTTACATCAATCCTCCACTAGATGTATCTCATACATCATACTGATTATATTATATATAATCAAAATACCTCTTGTCAATTTAAACACTTCAAATCAACACCAAAAACTTATCATCAACTGAATCCATTGAGCTACCAAGGGGACCTCATAGATCTGTAGCTTAAAGCTCCAACGGTACATGAATAACTGACTAAACTCTTTAGCCATGGAATCCACCATCCGTTAACTAGTAAGCACTCCACTAAAGACCGGCAGCTGAACTCTCCTTACCACAGATATATTATGTGTTCGTCTTAACCAATCAGCAGTGAAACAACCCTTCACTGATCGCTCGTGGGTACAGCTGGGCCAATAACTGTTATGCCCTTTTAGTTACATCTGTCATAAGTCATAGTCCTACTATGACTGAGTCTTCTCTTCCAAAGAGAAGTTGTGGCCACTATGTACAAGCCCCAGAATCAGCCCTTAAGGGAGCAATCTGGCCACTCTCACCCATGCTAATCGAAGGACCGCCTCAAAGTTAGAAGTTCCCAAAACACTCAGGATTGAGGTCGTGCCACCTACAATCGTTTAAGTGAGATGAAAGTCTCTAGTATCAACAACGTTATATATAGAGTCTAGTCATCTCATGGTCCAAGTCTTATACAAACTCTTTGTATAGGACACCCTCGCTCGCACGTCTCCACATGAATGGTCAAAATCTACCATCTTTAGTAGTTTACAACACTTGCAAACCTCTACAAAGAACGTCGTATCCGTAATGTCACAAGGATCAGGTATCCCACCTTAGTCCTTATACTACAGACCTATTTACGTTATCACTTAAGGCATGATCCATTTGTATATCACATATACATGCTTAAGTTCACATAAGATAACCAAGGAGCTTTGTTTATTGGATATGAGTAAATGCCAGAATTAAATAACATTTATTTTATTCATTAAACAACGAGACTCCGGGAGAATTAGGACACCAATCCCAATAGTGACTTGTCACAGATGGTCTAATCCTGATCATTCGTGTAGTGGACATGCGAGCGGAGGCGTCCTATACAAAGAGTTTGTATAAGACCTAACCTCGAAGTGTTAACGTCTCGTCATATAACTCCGTTCATGGCTGAGACTTCACTTCACTAGAATGACCATAGGTAACATGACCTTAATCCTGAGTTAGTTGGGAACTTCTACCATTGAGGACGATCCTTTGATTTGCATGGGTGCGAGTGGCTAGAGCACTGACTCAAACCTACCACTTTGGGGATTCGTCTGATTTAGAAGTTGGGAACTCAGCATCACAAGATGGAGTTCACTTCTTCCTCGAAGTAGGGGTAACTAGATAGATTGCTCTCTTAAGGGCTGATCCCGGGGCTTAAACGATGTGGCGCCACACACCTTCTCATGGCCCGAGAGATGTTCACACATAGTAGGNGGGCTGATCCCGGGGCTTAAACGATGTGGCGCCACACACCTTCTCATGGCCCGAGAGATGTTCACACATAGTAGGACTATGTTGTATTGTTCATTAGAGGGATCGGTGGTACTTAAGAAGGAAGATGTAACTATAGGGGTAAAAGGGTAAATTGGCCTACTATTCTGTGAAGGGTTATCATACTGATGATTGGTTATATCCAATAGACATAGAAATATATCTATGGCAAGAAGAGTTCAACTATCGGTCTTTAGTGAAATGCCTGGCAGTTAACTGATGGTGGATATCGTCACTAAAGAGTTTAGTCAGCTATTCATGTATCGTTGGAGCTTCGAGCCATAGGTCCATAAGGTCCCCTTGGTAGCTTGGATATAAGTTGAGAGCCAGTTTTTGGGTCAGTTTGAAATGTTCAAATTGGCAAGAGGAAGTTCGATTATATATGATAATTTATGTGTGAGATACATTAATTTGGAGAAAATTGGATATAAATATGATTTATATATAGTGGTGGGAAAATACTATGAATAATATATGATATTAATTCATAAATTATGAATATGATGTGATCATATTCATTATCTATTAATTGAACGGTTAAAAGGGTAATGGGGCAGCATCTCTTATGTTTTAATAATGGATGAGTAAGTTGAAAGATCACTTTGAGACGCATAAATAGCTCATGGTGTGTTAAGCATGAAAGGTATGAACATTGTGTTGAAGTGTGTGTAAGTTGAAGATCTGTGCCAATACGATAGTGCCTGCACGATAGTGCCTGCACGATAGTGCCTGCACGATCACTTACCTATACGATAGTGCTAAGCGATCGCTTAACAATTACACTCGCGCACGTTATTTACTAAATGATCGTTTACCTTTTCCTATGTGATCGTTTAGCGCCTGACATTTACTAAACGATCGTATAGACGATCACTTAGTTTTTTCTACACAATCGTTTAGACGATCGCTTACTTTTTCCTACACGATCGTTTAGACGATCGCTTACCTTTTTCCTACACGATCGTATACTTCACCTAAACGATCAAGCATCTTGTCTATACGATAGATGAGCCTATCTCTCACTTGTTTGATCGTTGTATACGATCTCTCTTCCTCCTTCCCTCTACCAAATCCGAATAAAGCCCACCCTTTAGATTCTCACTTCAAGAATACTGAGGGCTCTGAGTGGTGGTGCCATCTCCATTTCCTTCTGTTCGTATGGAGACTGTTCGAGGTAGGCAATTGGGTTTTGCTGAGTAATAGCTTACCATCTCAGCAAAAGCGAGATTTTCTGTGAAGAAGAAATCTTCAACTGGTTCGATCTTTTGATCTCTTATTTACTGTTCTTTTGAGCATGTTACTATTTTAGCATTATGAATGCATTTTAGTCTGTCTGAATGTATATGTGGAAATTCTGTCAAAATGAATTGGAAAGATCCGCTTCTGCTCGTAGGTACTCTTGAATAAGAGTTCCTTCAGAGCGTACATTAGATTTCCAACAACTGATGCATAAGAAACCTTCTGCATCTCCTTAGTCTTGAATACAGTCTTGGGTCATTGACCTAAATGAAATTTATCACCTTTAGTGATTGGGGTATCTCCTGGTGCACAATCTTTCCATGTCAAATCTACTTAAAATCTTTTCAATGTATTTCTTTTGTGACAGTCTCAAAATACCTAGAACGATTTCACAGTATTTCAATTCCTTATACAAAAGAAGCATCACCAAGATCTTTCATCTCAAGATTCTTTTTGAGAAACCTCTTAATGTTATGCAATAAACCAACATCATTACTTGCTATGAGTATGTTATCGACATATAACACCAGAAAGATGATTTACTCCTGATGAGCTTATGATATACACAATCTTCCACTATATTCACCTCAAAACCAAAGGAGGTAATTAGTTCATGAAATTTTTCATTGATGAGAGGCATGCTTCAGACCATAGATAGATTTCTTCAATTTGCACACCATAGACTTTGAATTACTAGACACAAAGTTTTCTGGTTGCACCATATAAATCGTCTCATCAATATTCCCATTGAGAAACATAGTTTTGGCATCCGTCTAGTGTAGCTTTAAATCAAAGTGAGCTACCAATGTCGTGATTACTATAAGAGAGTATTTTGATGAAACCGACAAGAAAGTCTTTTGGTAATCAATGCCTTCCTTTTGAGTAAAACTCATTGCAACAAAATGAGCCTTACATCTTTCGATATTGTCGTGCAAATCCCTTTTGGTTTTAAATATTCATTTACAACTTATGGATTTCACTCCTGATAGCAATTCGAAAAGTTCTCAAGTATCATTGTCTTTCATAGATTTTATTTCCTCTTCCATAGCATTTATCCAATTTCGAGAGTTAGAATTTTATAGAGCATATTGGAAGCTGATTGGATCATCTTCCATTATGTCTACATCATCCTGATGTTCTTGAAGAAATATAATATAATAATTTAGAATTTCACTTCTTCTTTTTCTAGTGGATCTCCTTAGTGGTACTTCTTGAAGTGTTTGAGTTTTCCCTTCAGGTACAACAAGGGGGACTTCAATGTTGTCTTATTCTATAATTGGTTCAATAGTGAAGTCAGGAATTGGAGTCTGAAAATCATTTATAACCACATTAGGAAAAGAAACTAATTCCTCTTCAAAGACAACTTTCTTTATGTTATCTTCCCTCCCAAACTCAACATCCTCAAGGAATCTAGAATTTTCCGTCTTAAACAATGATCTAGAAGTGAGATCATATAACTTGAAACCTCGAGAGCGCGCAGAATACCCAACAAAATAGCAGCTAATAGTTCTTGAGTCCATTTTTTTTTCGTTAGGCCTACAAGGCTTAGTCTCAGCTGGATAACCCCAGATATGAAGATGCCTAATACTAGGCTGCTTTGCTGCCCCTAGCTTATAAAGGGTTTTAGCTACTGCTTTACTATATACTCTATTAAGGATATATGTTGCAGTTTTTAATGCCTCACCTCAGAGGGATTCTGATAAAGAATAATGACTAATCATACTTCTTACCATATCCTTAAGTGTTTTATTTCGCCTTTCACTACACCATTCTGAAGGAACTCGTATTGAAGAGATTCTTGAGTGGAAGCAGATCGTCCAAATTTCATTAATTATTGAAAACATGCATTTATAATAAATTACAGCATGCTTTTTACAAGAAAAATGATCCAAGAGATATCACCTTTGAAGACCCTTTCCTTCACGAAACCTCATTTGAACAGTCACGAACCTCGAGCAAAAACAGCAACTTCTTGAAGACCCTCTTCAATATTTCCTCGAACCAAACAACCAAACACTACCACAAAGAGTCCTTGGTATTCTCAGGGTGAGAACCCAAGAGTGGTAGGCTCAGACTATTTTGGTTAGGAAGGATAGTTTGGGTGGAGGAAGTAGATTAAGGATTCTCTCAAGAACTCACATAACTTTTCTGCAACTCAATCGTTCAGCAAAGTGCAACGTTGAAGGAAGAAGAAAGACAAAATTTTCTTTTATTCCTTTTACCATAAAATAATAACTACCCACTATGGAAGTTGGAGAGAAAAGATGGGAAGTTATTATTCAAATAATAATAAAATAATATAAATAAATATGATAACTAACTTATCATATTATATTTATATTAAATTATATGTTATATCGAATATAACATATAACATATAGTTTTAATATTGTATCACATACAATATAAACTATAGTTTCTTTTCTCTATTTTATGACATTTAATATAAATCATATTTATATTAAATTTAACAATTATGAATCACATTTATAGAAAATATATTTGAATCTCATTCAAATATATATTTCCTCCCATTATACCATAATGTATCAAATACATTATGACAATTATATCATATATAATCGAAACAATTTAATTATATCATATATAATTAAATTCCTCTTATTAATTTGAACAATTCAAATTAATCCAAAAACTGATTCTCAACTAAAGGCTTTTGAGCAACCAAGGGGACCTTATGAACCTATAGCTTGAAGCTCCAATGGTACATCAATAATTAATTAAACTCTTTAATTACACTAAAGATCGACAGCTGCACTCTTCGCACTATAGATATATTTCTGTGTCCATTGGATATAATCAATCAATAGTACGATGACCCTTCATAAATTGCTGGTAAGTACAACTAGGCCAAATTACCGTTTTGTCCCTATAGTTACATCTAACTCCTTAAGTACCACTGATTCCTCTAATGAATTATAGATCATAGTTCTACTATGACTAAACCCTTCTCAGGCCAGGAGAGGGTATGGCGCCACATTGTTCAAGATCTGGAATCAGCCCTTAAGAGAGAAATTTATCTAATTACCCCTGCTTTGGGGAAGGAGTGAATTATCTTGTGTAGCTGTGTTCCCAACTCCACAATAAAACGAATCCCCAAAATGGTAGGCTTGTTCAGTCGGCGATCTGGCCACTCTCACTCATACAAATCAAAGGACAGCCCTTATAGGCAGGAGTTCACAACTCACTCAGGATTCAGGTCATGTTACCTATGTTCATCCTAGTGAAATGTAAGTCTCTATTATGAACGATGTTATATAATGAGACTAAAAATTTTGTGGTCCGGTCTTATACAAACTCCTTTGTATAGAATATCCCCGCTCGTATGTCTAATACATGAATTTTTAGGATCAGATCATTTATAGTACTTTATAACAATGGTAACACCTACAAAACGGGCCATACTCGTAATGTCACCAGGATAAGGTACACAATCTTATCCATCTACTACAGACCATTTAGGTTATCACTTAAACATGATCCACCTGTATATCTCTACATATATGTTTAAGTTACAATGATAACCTCGGATGTTAGTTTATTGGTTTGTGGTTAATGCAATTAAAATATCACATATTTTATAGACAAAGTGAATAAAATATCATATATTTTATTAATCACATAAAGAGTTTGTTCATACAATGTTTACAAACCATAGGACCCTACGAGATTTAGGGCATCAACCCCAATGATCTCCCACTTAACCTAAAGCTAGTGGGGTGTACAAGATAATAAAAATACAAGTACACAAATAATAAACTAAGGCATAAGACGCCCAGTACAATATCTCCCAGTTGTCGTAGTCCAGCCGTGGTTTGTCCCATAGACCCATACTCTGCAAGTATCCTTCTAACACTGTAGCCGTGAGGACCTCCGTAAACGAATCAGCAATATTGTGCTCTGAAGCTATCCTCGTGACAATCATGTCCCCTCGATGCACAATCTCTCAGAAGAGATGATACTTCCACCTCTATGTGCTTGTCGTGCTTATGACTCTTAGGCTCTCAGGAATTAACCACAACATCACTATTATCACAATAAATTGTGATGGGCTTTGACATGTCTAGATCAACTTCCATATCAGTCAAGAATTTCCAGATCAATCATCATTCTCCATTAAACAAGTTTCCAAGACAAACAAATCACATTTACCTTGTTTGGCCTTCTTCTTTTCTGCCAAATATCTAGGGCAGTTCCTCTTCCAGTGCCCATCCCAGTTGCAATGGAAACATTTTCCCTTGTCAACCCTGACTAGTTGTCTTCCCCTTGGTGCAGCTACTTCTAGGTTAGCAGCAGCCTTCCCCTTTCCACCCTTCTTCTTCTTCCACTTTTTGGTGCCGAAGGAAGAAGGTATAGACTTAGTTCCAGAGGTTAAACCTTTGTGGAACTTTTTGGAAGATGAAGCAACATTTGCTTCACACTTTTTCTCATTGCTTTTCAACAAGGATTGGAAGGTCTGTAGCTCATTGAGCAGGGTAGTCAGATTGTAGTCAATCCTGTTCAGAACAGCATTGCTACGGAAGTGCAGGAAACTTTTTGGTAAAGATTTCAGAATGATGCTAACCTGACTGGCCTCATCGATGCTTGACTCGTTCATCTCAACCACGTTGAAGTGGATCATCTTGTTGAGAACGTGTTCTCAAACAGATGCCCCCTCTTGCATATGGGCATTGAAGATGTACTTAAGAGTTAAAGGAAATCGGACATGAGGATTTCCATGAGCAGTGGAAGGATCGTTCCAAATTTCAATCGTATATGAACAATACAATTACAATCATGAAACAGAAACAACAAGCTATGCGCAAAACCGAAATTACACATGTTTTTCTTCAAATCAAGGGATAGAATTAACAAACCTTTGAAGACTCTTCTTCAACACCCTTGATCATGATTTCTCGTTCACAGCAAGAAGACAACCACGAACACTCAAACACTTCGATTGCTACACTGCATGATCCACAGCAATGTCGAACACAACGATCACCCGGATCACGAACACAGCGAACGCAACGAACAACCTCCATAAAACCTCGACTAGTGTCGAGTTGAGTATGACACCACCACAAAAGTTACCTTGGTATTCTCAGTGTGAGAATCCAGAGTGTGGGCTCTGTGTGGACTTGGTTAGAGGACGAGATCGAAGGAAGAATAATCGTGTAAGTGATTGAGCAAGTGGGAGATGTCAAAGCCTATCGTATAGGATGATGCCCAATCATTTAACAAAAGCTATGCGATCGTTTAGCTCATTGACCAGCCGAGTGTCTATCGTATATAAACACTTCAAGATCATCTAGTCTCTCCAAGCTGCCATTTAGTAAATCTGATTTACTTGACAGTCTTTCTGTGAGAACTTTCCGAGAGTGGAAATCTCAAATCAACATTACTAAAATTAGGAAAAAAATTTTCCTTTTATCTCACGGTTACGATGAAACTACCAATAAACTCCCACTCAATTGGTTATTAGAGAAAAAGAAATAATTATCCAATAATTAATATTACTATAAATATAAATGATAACCAACTTACCATACTATATTTATAACCTATAGTTTTAATATTTCATCTCATGAAACAAATATACAATAGTTCTTTTTCTATTTCATGGCACTTAATGTAAATCTCATTTACATTAATCCTCCACTTGATGTATCTCATACACCATACCGATCAGATCATATACAATCGAACTACCTCTTATCAATTTGAACATTTCAAATCAACACCAAGAACTAATCCTCAACTTGAATCCATTGAGCTACCAAGGGGACCTTATGAACCTGTAGCTTGAAGCTCCAATGGTACGTGAATAACTGACTAAACTCTTTAGTCACGAGATCCACCATCCATTAACTGCCAGGTACTCCACTAAAGACCGACAATTGAACTTTCCTTACTACAAATATATTATTTTTCCATCTTAACCAATCAACAGTGTGATAACCCTTCACAGATTGCTCGTAAGTACAGCTCGGCCAAAATCGTTATGCCCCTGTAATTACATCTAAATCCTTAAGTACCATTGATCCCTCTAATGAACATAAGTCATAGTTCTACTATGACTGAGTTCTCTCTTCCAAAGTGAAGTTGTGGCCACTATGTTCAAGCCCCGGAATCAGCCCTTAAGAGAGCAATCTATCTACTTACCCGTCCTTCGGGGAAGGAGAAATGTAAGTCTCCAGTATCAACGGCGTTATATATAGA
The DNA here is from genome assembly GCF_009727055.1 of Benincasa hispida. Classification (NCBI taxonomy): domain Eukaryota; kingdom Viridiplantae; phylum Streptophyta; class Magnoliopsida; order Cucurbitales; family Cucurbitaceae; genus Benincasa; species Benincasa hispida. The sequence goes on from NW_024065251.1 coordinate 28,746, forward strand.
GTCGAAACATCTCGTGGTCTGGTCTTATATAAACTCTTTGTATAAGACACTCCTGCTTGCATGTCTCCACATGAATGGTCAAGATCTACCATCTGTAGTAGTTCACAACACTTGCAAACCTCTACGAAGTGGGCTGTATCCGTAGTGTCACTAGGATCAGGTATCCCACCTTAATCCTTATACTACATACCTATTTAGGTTATCACTTAAGGCATAATCCACTTGTATATCTCATATACATGCTTAAGTTTACATTTGATAACCATGGAGCTTTGTTTATTGGATATGAGTAAATGCCAGAATGAAATAACATTTATTTTATTCATAAACAATGTGTAAAATTACATACAACGAGACTCTGGGAGAATTAAGACACCAATTCCAACAAGAGTGTCATGCTTTAGTTGTGCAGATAGTTGTTCGAACATTCCCATCAGGGACTCCATGATCTCACGGGCGGTGAGTCTGGGCTCATGATTCTTGGCCAAGACTTCGTTAAAACTTGCCAAGATATACACTCGGGCCTTCTCGTTTGCCCTTGTCCAGCGCTCGTATGCTTCCTGAACGTTTCGAGTAGCATTAGAAGGTGGAATGGGAGGACATTTCTCTATCAGGATGAAACGCAGGTCATCGATGATTAGAATCGTATTGATCCTATTTTTCCAACTAGCGTAGTTCTCGCTAGTTAATTTATCGGTGACAAGTAAAGTAAGTGTAACAGTAGCCACTTTTAAATTGATGAAAAGGAACAAACTTAATTTAGTCTACTTGCATTAAAACACTTTTAGAAAACCAATCAAGTTTTAGCAAAATAGTCTAGTGTACCCTAAGTGACATCTATTTTGCAATAATGCTTCAGTGAGGTAGGACAGAAGTCACCATAGGGTGATCAAGTGCCCTTTCACTGAAATGAGACATTCTCAACTATTAGACAGAAATAACTCCTTGTAATTGTAACTAATAGTCACCATTGTTCGGTCCAGAATTTGTTAACATTCTTAACAATTTTGTATAAGTGTAATCCCTCATTTTAGGTTCTAGAGTCCCGCCCCAATGAGCCAACCGTAGGGAAAAGCCGATTGGAACAAGAGACTAAAGCAACCCTATATATTTATGGAGATCAAATAAAGCGTCATGCAATACTGTCATCCTTTAGAGGAACACCCACGATGCCACAAGGCGATGCATGAAACTTTATTCAACCTAATGAGAGAGACCAAGGGATATGTTGTCACATGTCCCGCTCCCTCTTACTTTAAACACTCTCTCCATTCACCTTGGTATTGACCTACCCAAATGCCACCCATAGAGGGACACCCATGGTGTCTCAAGGCCGAGAGTAGATCCCACGGTGTGAACTTTTAGGGAGAAATGTGTAGAGGTAAAATCGAAGTATCATATTCCCTATTTTCCTCCCACTGAGTGTTCTAACTAGGGTTAATTAACTTAGAAAAATCCGACTACTGATTTTATCTAAGTGTTTTTTTTTAATTTGCTAAAAAACAACTCTTGTCTTTGATGATTAAACAACTTTGATTCACGTCTCATTAAACTCTTTAATAGAGTTTCATCAAACTTTCATGCATGTAACAAATCTATCTAATTCACCTTTCCAGGTAGATTCCCAGGTAGGGGTGTGACGTTTCCATCGATTAAGTACCTCAGCCTAGCCAGAAATAGCCTTAGACAAAAGGTCCCTTATAGATACATTTGTTACATATTTAATCTTTTATCAAGAATCAATTTAATCCTATTAAATCGATTTAAAAGATTAAACTTAGATTTCTAATCTCATTAGAAACTTGATCTTAGATCTATCTCATGTTGGATTTTATGTCCTAAAACTCGTAGTTTGTAAATTGATAAACATATAAGTTTGTAAATTGATAAACATATTATGTTTTGTTTTTCGATAAAATTGTTATTGAAATTGTAATCTTGAATCCAATAAACTAAGGTCCTAAATGTGGATCTATCTAATGTAGTTTGAACTTTATGTAGTGACATAAATGTGGATCAAGTTCAAATATATAGCCAAAATGGTCTATAGTATATGAATAAGGTTGGGCGCCTTATTCTGGGGACACTATAGATGCGGCCCATTTTGTAGTTAGTACAAAAGATGTGATCCTAAATCATTCATGTGGAGACATGAAAGTGGAGGCATCCTATGCAAAAAGTTTACATAAGACTGAACTATGAAATAGTCACTTTTTATGTTCTAAATGTCGTTTTATGTATAAAACTAACAATTTCATTAATTGATGACCTAAGTAACTTAATCATAATCATGAGCTAACTATGAACTCCTGTTCACTCAGAATTATCGTTAGATCTGCATAGGTGAGGGCAGCTCATTATCACTGGCCCAATAAGCCTCCCATTTCAGGGGTAAGATCAGGTGGATAGCTGGGAACATAGGGTGCAAGATGGAATTCACTCCTACCCGTTATAGGGATAGTAGATAGATTGTTCCCTTTAGTACTGAATCCAGGTCTTGAACAAGGGGCCCTACCCTCTCCTTCGCCCGAGAAGGGTTTCGGTTTATAGGTTGGACCTTAAACCAATTGTTCATTAGAGGATCAGTGGAAATTAAGGAATAAGATGTAGTCTTGGGGATAAAATGTTTTTTATGACCCAGCCAAGATTACGAATAATCTGTGAAGAATTAGCTTACTAATAATGGTTATATCATATGGACACAAATATATCTATAGTGAGGGGAGTGCAACTACGGGACTATAGTGGAATGACTTGTGAGTTAACGAATGTTGATTAGCTCTGTCTAAAGAGTTTAGCCAGCTAATCTCGGATCGTTGGAACCCATGATCTATAGGTTCATTAGGTTCCCCTACTAGCTCATATGGAATAAACTTAGAACAATATGATAGAATAATTCGAATTGTTCGAATTAGGTGAAGAGAGAGAAACCGACAAGTATATGTGATATAGTGGTCAGTTTTTCAGTTTAGAGATACAACTTTAATATTTAAATATGATTTAAATATCAAGAATATGAATACGTTCATATTCGGAAGCTCAGAAATAATGGAAATGGTCAAAGATGTAAAAAGTCAAAGAGTTGACTTTTGACTTTGAAAAGTCAAACTTTGACCGACCTTATATTCAAATGTGATTTGAATTTCAAGAATGAATGTGGATTCATGCTCGGGAGGTCAAAATTAGTCAACATAGAAAAAATCATAAAAAGTCAAAATGTTGACTTTTAGGTCAAAGTTTGACTTTGAAAAAATGACTATTTTGCCCTTTGACTAAAGTTAATGGGAAAATCCAAACTTTTGTTGGATAATTCCACTAACAAGATAGTGGGTTAGGTATTGGCTTATAGGGGAGACCTTAAGCCCACTTAGATAGTGGATTCTAGGTGTTGGGTTTTTATGAATTTGTTACATGTAATTCTACGTGGTCATTTTCTATAAATATGAGCTTTTCAATTTGGATTAAAAACTTTTGCCATTTTTGCCAAAATTGTTTTCTAAATTTGGGCTGGAAAAATAACTTTTTTTGAGTGAAAAAAAAAAGAAAAGAAAACCCAAAACCAAAAAGAAAAATCCATTTTTTTCCATCTCTTTCTCTCTCTCGAGTTCTTCATCCATCGGTCCCACAACCTGGTTCTGAGTCCAGAGGATAGTAGGTCAGCTTTAGTGGTGGTCCGAAAGAATTCGGGTCAAGATTCAGCGAGGAGAAGCATTTTTCAAGAGCTACAAAGGTTGTATTCTATCCCTATTAATTTATTGTTGTTTCCTTCATTTGCATGCTAATTTTCTTTTAATTAAAAGCAATTAGAGTGTAATTAGATCCTTATTCCGCTGCATATGTCTCATGTTCCATCATCTCAATCATATTTTAAAACAATTTTAAAAAATGATAAAGCCTAAGGTTTGCATGCAACTCTTTATTATTGATTTTAATTCTAATTTCATTTGTTATAACAATTATAAGTAAATGAAACAATTAAAACCAATCATTGCATGTTAGACATAATAAGTTATTTATAACAATTATAAATTAACTTATGGTAATGTCATGCTTCATGAAATGTTCATTTATTACTAATATATAACATTTATATAACTAAGTAATGAACTATGCTATAGCATATATTCCATACAACCATTCAACCTTATATTATAACACTTATAATATAAATGATACATGGATATGCTATAATGCATGCGTACATATATTATAACTCTTATATTATATGATGCATGAGCATGCTTTATGTAATTTAAATCATGCATACTAGTGTATTATAACATTTATAATATAGAATGATGCATGAAAATAAGTGCATAACCTATGGTGGGTTTTAAAACTATATGACATATATTATGACGTATAATAAAAACATACATCACATGTATATTTATACTAAAAGTTGATGGACCTGGATAGAATCTCTCTTAAACGGAAATCAAAAGGCTAACTATTACATAGAATTAAGTCATCTAGTTCAGAATAGGTGAACTGGGTCTTGAACCGCTCGCTTCGAACCACCCCATAAAGAACTCTTGCAGCTGATCGTGTAGCAAATGCCCCTTTGTCGAGTAGCAAGGCGTTGAGTCTATGCGATTGCATAACTCATGACTATGCGATGAACATGAAAGTCTACGCGATCGTTGAGTAAACATCCAGGTGTCGAGTATCATATACTATGTGATAGCGTAGTTAATTACTATGCGATGAGCATGATAGTCTATGCGATTGTTTAGCACGCAAGGATGCGTCAAGTATCCAATACCACACGATCATTCAGCAAGGAGCACCTAAGCAATCATGCAGCCAATGCAACACAATCGTGTAGCAAACTCTACACGATCAC
>NW_024065251.1:34710-44094 GCF_009727055.1 Benincasa hispida
TCTCTATTTTATGGCATTTAATATAAATCATATTTATATTAAATTTAACAACTATGAATCCAATTCGTAGAAAATATATTTGAATCTCATTCAAATATTTATTTCCTCCCATTAAACTATAATGTATCAAATACATTATAACAATTATATCATATATAATTGAAACAATTTAATTATACCATATATAATTAAATCTCTCTATTAATTTGAACAATTCAAATTAACCCAAAAACTGATTCTCAACTAAATCCTTTCGAGCTACCAAGGGGACCTTATGGACCTGTAGCTTGAAGCTCCAATGGTATATAAATAATTAATTAGACTCTTTAATTACATTATTCACCTTCCGTTAACTGTCAGGCACTCCATTAAAGACCGACAGCTGCACTCTTCGCACTACAGATATATTTTTGTGCCCATTCGATATAACCAATCAACAGACCCTTCACAAATTGCTCGTAAGTACAACTGGGCCAAATTACCTTTTTGCCCATATAGTTACATCTAACTCCTTAAGTACCACTAATCCCTCTAATGAACAAAAGTTCATAGTCCTACTATGACTAAATCCCTCTCAGGCCAGAAGAGGGTGTGATGCCACATTGTTCAAGACCCGAAATCAGCCCTTAAGGGATCAATTTATCTACTTACCCCTACTTCGGGGAAGGAGTGAATTCCATCTTGGGTAGTTGTATTCCCAGCTCCCCAATCAAACGAATCCCCAAAATGGTAGGCTTATTCAGTCGGCGATCTGGCTACTCTCACCCATACAAACCAAAGGATCTTCCTCATAAGCAAGAGTTCATAACTCACTCAGGATTCAGGTCATGTTACCTATGGTCATCATGGTGAAATGTAAGTCTCTATTATAAACGGTGTTATATAATGAGACTAAACTTTTCGTGGTCCATACTCGTAGTGTCACCAAGATAAGGTACCCAGCCTTATCCATCTACTACAGACTGTTTAGGTTATCACTTAAACATGATCTACCCGTTTGTCTCCACATACATGTTTAAGTTACAATGATAACCTTGGATGTTAGTTTATTGGTTTGTGGTTAATGCAACTAAAATATCACATATTTAATAGATAAAGTGAATAAAATATCGTATATTTTATTAGTCACATAAAGAGTTTATTCATACAATGTTTACAAACTATTAAGACCCTACGAGATTTAGGGCGTCAACCCCAACATTCTATATACTATCTCCTTGATGAGATGGTACTTCTTGGTTCTTTTGAGTTGGCAACTACTCTATTGTTATCAAAGTACAGGGTGATTGGCAGATGCATATTTGGAACCACTTCTAAATCGGTTAAGAACTTTCTAAGTCACACTGCTTCTTTGGCTGCTTCACATACAATTATATATTTAGCTTCCATGGTGGAGTCAGCAATACAACTCGGTTTGATGCTCTTCCATACTATATCTCCTCCGTTAAGAGTGAATACTAATCCCGAATTAGATTTTCTAGAATCTACATCCATCTGAAAATCAGAATCAGTGAATCTAGTAAGGATCAAATCACTCGTTTTCTAAAGATAATTGAGGATATTTTAACGGCAGTCCAATGACTAAATCCAGGGTTAGACTGGAACCTGCTGACTATTTCGACTGCAAAGCATATGTCTTGGTATGTACATAACATAGCGTACATCAAGCTCTCGACTATTGATGCATAAGGAATTCTTTTCATATTCTCAACTTCTTGAGGTGTCTTAGGACACTGCTCCTTAAACAAATGAATTTCATATCTAAAAGATAATAAACCTCCTTTGAAATTTTGCATTTTATATCCAGACAACATTTTGTCTATAGAAGATGCTTGAGATAGTGCTAGATCGTTCTTGCGATTACGAACTATTTGGATTCCGATAACATATTGTGCATCTCCTAAATCTTTCATTTGAAGTTGTGATGCTAGCCATCTCTTGATGTCAGCAAGGAATCCTATCGCATTCTCAATGAGCAGGATATCATCAACATATAGTATCAGAAAATCTACAGTCTTGTTGACTATTTTCTTGTAAACACAAGGTTCGTCAACATTCTGTCCAAAGCCATAATATTTGATTACAGTGTCAAATATTATATTCCAGGACCGAGATGCTTGTTTTAACCCATAAATGGATCTTTTAAGCTTGCAAACCTTTCGCTCTTGACTCTGTTCAATGAACCCTTGTGGTTGAGACATATAAATACTTTCTTCAAGATTACCATTTAAAAAGACTATCTTGACATCCATTTTTCATATTTCATAATCATAAAGGCAACAATGGATAAAATTATTATGATAGATTTGATCATGGCAACAGAAGAGAAGGTTTCTTCATAGTCTACCCCCTCTCTTTGGGTAAAACATTTTGCCACTAGTCTAGCTTTGTAGATCTGTACCTTACCAGCTTGGTCTCGTTTCTCTTGTAGATCCACTTACAACCAATAGGTTTTACCCCATCTAGTTGATCTACAAGTTTCCAGATTGAATCAAAGTACATAGACTCCATTTCAAGGTTCATGGCTTTTATCCATTGGTCTCTAAGCCATCATCAGGTATGACGACCTGAGTTTCTGTTAAATCCATGTATTAGTTAGGTTGTTGAACAACTCTCCCACTACATTGAGGCATTCTCAATTCATGAGAAGGATGTGATAAACCAGTTTCATCAACCACTCTTGTTGAAGAATCAGCCTTATTAATAACTTTTGTTGATGTATCTGTAGATTTTAACATTTCATTTAATACCGGTTTACTACAAGGTTGATGATTTTTATGTGGTCTTCCTCTAAGAATGTCGCGATTGTCGATACAAATACTTTATCATATTGAGGATCATAAAATAGACCACCTTTCGTTTCTTTGGGGTACCCTACAAATAGGCATACTTTAGAATGTCGTTCCAATTTCTTAGGGTTTTGCACCAACACATGTTTCGGGCATCCCCAAACTCTAAAGTGATGTAAACTACCTTTATGTCCTCTCCATAATTTGTACGATATTTCTGAAATACTTTTTGAGAGAACCATGTTTAAAATATATATTGTAGTATATACTGCATACCCCCAAAAAGACTGAGGTAACTGAGCATAACTCATCATAGAACGAACCTTATCTAAGGGGTTCTATTCTCCTTTCTACTACACCGTGGTGTACCAGGTGCAGTAAGTTGGGATTGAATTCCATGTTCTAGTAGATAGTTATGGAGTTGTAAATCCATATACTTACTACCCCAATCTGATCGAAGCATTTTAATCTTTTTACCTAATAAGTTCTCAACCTCTGCCTTATACTCTTTGAACTTTTGAAGAGTTTCGAACTAATGATGCATTAGGTATACATAGCCATATCTTTAATAGTCATCAATAAAACTGATAAAATATTCAGATCCTCCTTAAGCTTTAACATTTATCAAACCACAATATTTGAATGTACAAGCTCTAATGGTTTTTTGGCTCTAAGACCTTTTTCTAGAAAAGATCTTTTAGTCATTTTTTCCTCAAGACATGACTCACATGGAGGTAAAAAATTGTCATCTAATTGATTTAGAAGTCCATTCTTTACAAACCTCACAATCCTATTGAGATTTATGTTTTCAAGTCTTAAATGCCAAAGATAGGCGTTAGGAGAAATTTTTTGTTTCTTATTTTGAGTTTCAGCTATTTTAAATATTTCTATATTTAAAATATCTTTTACCTCAGTTGGATTTAACACATATAAGTTATTTTCAAGTTTAGCAGAACATATTTGAACACCTCTTGAACTAATGAACACTTCATTTATATCAAAAGAAAATTTATACATATGTTCTAATAAACAAGAAATTGAAAGTAAGTTCCTTTTCATATCCGGTACATAATATACATTTTCTAATAAAATGTAAGCATCTTCAAAAAATAACTTGAGATCTCCCACTGCTTAAGCCGAGATAACTTCATCTGTTCCCACCTTGAAAGTCATCTCATTCTCTATTAACTACATCCAGGAACTAGTTTCCTCAATGAAAGTGCAAATATGATTAGCAGTGCTTAAATCTAGTATCCAAGTTAAATGAGAAATTTCCACTAAACATGTTTCAATTACGAGTAATGTTGGATTATACGTCCTAAAACTCGCAATTTGTAATGTTAAAACGTATTCTATTATTAATAAAGATGTTATTGACATTTATTCAATAAAATTGTTGTTGAATATATGAATTGCACTTGTGAAGACTAAATCCAATAAACTAAAGATCCATTGCTATTATTTGAATACATGAACTTTATGTGGAGACATAAGAGTGAATCAAGTTCAGTAAATAGCCAAAATGGTCTATAATATATGAATAAGGTTGGGTACCTTATTCTGGTAACACTATCGGATGCGGTCACTTTATAGTTATTACAATTTGTTGTAAAGTGTTACAAACGAAGTGATCCTGATTCGTTCATGTATTGACATGAGAAGAGGGGGCGTCCTATGCAATGAGTTTGCATAAAATCAGACCAAGAATTAAGTCACTCTTACTTTATAACGTTGTTTACTGCTTAAGATTGACTATTTCAAAGCGATGACCTAGGTAACTTAACCTCAATCCTGAGCTAACTCATGTTTATTCGGGATTATCCTTAGATTTGCATGGATGAGGGTTGGCTCAACAGCGTCGGCTCAATAAGCCTCCCATTTCAGGAGTAAGATTGGGAAGATAGTTGGGAAAATAGGGTGCAAGACGGGATTCACTCATACTTGCTTTTAAGGATAATAGAGAGGTTGTTTCCTTAAGATGCATAGTAACTTTATTCAACCTAACAAGGGAGACCGAGGGATATGTTGTCGCACTTCCCGCTCCCACTTACTATGAACACTCTCTCCATCCACCTTGATATTGACCTACCCAAACACTGTCTCTTATACACATCTAGATGTGTATAAGAGACAGAGACAGAACCCGCCTTAGACAAAAAGTCCCTTATAGATAGATTTGCTACACTTTAACCTTTTATTAGCCAATTTAATCCTATTAAACTAATTAAAAGATTAAATCCTTAGTGTTGCTAATCGTATTAGAACCATGATCTTAGGTCTATGTGATCCAAGTTTTAAACACTTTAAAACCATGAATTAAACCTAAGTGAGCATGCATGTCTTTCTTATTTCTTTTAATTCTAATTTCTCTTTAACTTTTAAAAAGAAACAACTAAAACCATTGCGCACAACGAGTTGTTATAACATTTATAAAGTAACCTATGTGTCATGCTTCATGCAATTTCCAGTCATTACTATATATAATTTTTATATAATGCGTAACAACCAAGCAAACATGCTATCATCCACCCTTATACTATAACGATTATAATATAAAGATGATGCATGTGAATGCTTTTTATGCATGCATAAATATAACTCTTATATTATATGATGCATGAGCATGCTCTTACATTATTTAAATCATGCTTCTCTAAATTATAACAATTACAATAAAGAGATGATGCATGACCATTGTATAACCTAAGGTGGGATTTACTATATGTGCATACCATATGACATATAAAAAACATACATCGCATGTAATAAATATAGGATTAATGGACCGGGATGAGCCTTTACAAAAATCGAAATGAAATAACCTTATCTATTACATTTTTCATCGAGCAAACCGGTTCATAGGCGAATTGGGTTTTGAACTGCCAGGAGGACTCCATTATGTAGTAAACGCCATAGGTAGATGATCGTCCAGCACGCACTAGACGATAAAATCAAATTAAAGATTGTGTAAATGACAACGAGGCTGCGTAGCCTGATTGTCTATGTGATCGCTTAACACGGCGACAGGTAACGATTTACCTAGCATTACTGAACGATCGTTTAGTCAGATACTAAGAGATGAAGCTTGCTAACCTAAACGATCGTCTAGTGCACGCGTGCGTTAAATGATATGCAAGCATCCCATCATATACACGACCTGATACTCTGCGATCGCGTACCCGATCTTCAATATGATGTGATCAACTCTTGATCGCATACCCCATCGTTTAACCGATACGATCAACAGCGATCGCATACCCCATCGTTTGCACGATGCGATCAACAGCGATCGCGTACCCTGTTGTCTGCACGATACGATCAATCCTTGATTGTCTCCTTCCTCGAAGAACCGCAACGTTTGCACCGATCTTCATCACGAATGACTCAAAACTCAAACAGACTTTGAATACAGACTTAATAACGATTATTAATGCCCAAAAAACATAGGGGCCTTTACAAACAATTGCAAATGTAAAAGTATTAAATCAAACTGAGGCTACCATCCATGAAAACATCCATTAATCCGCACATCCACAGCAATTTAACCATTAAACAGTGTAGAAATGCACCCACCAAGAACATAAATGTCATTTCGTTGCATCATATGACATCGGAGTATCAGAACCTGGCTCTAATACCAATTGAAGGATCTCTTAACGAAGAGTTCCATGAGCGCGTTCGGATCGCTCCAATTTCACAGTGACCAAAATATACCAGATACATTCAAATGCACAGTTATGCAAACAACCAGTCAATTAACAGCATGCTTTGAACAAAAAATAACAAGAGAGAGAGTTCACATAACAATTGAAGACGGTCTTCAAACTTTGGAACTCAACGAAGTGGATGACCTCTACCCGATCAACCAACACCCAGTAGATGCATCGACTACAGCAGCACGAACAACCGTAAAAACTCAAACACAGCGGGGACGACACCACCAGAAAAGAGCCCAGGTATTCTCGAAGTGAGAACCCAAAGCGTGGTCTTTGGTGAGTTTGATGAAGGTAGGAGAAAGAACTGATCGTGTAGGCGATAAGCAAGTGGAAGGGAATATGAAGCTATCGTATAGCAAGAAGCTTATCGCTTAGGAGAAACTACACGATCGTGTACATTTTCTCGAACGATCGTTTAGAAAATAGAAGTCGATCGTTTAGCAAACAAGAAACACTATACGATCATTTAGGTAAGCTAACCGATCATTTAGGACTTAGTATGCGATCGTTTAGGCGCTAGGTAGACGACTGTTTAGGCGCTGAGCGACTATCATATAGGCTCTCGATTTTAAGCGGTCGATTACGTTTTCACACCAATGTGCTCCTTCGATCTTTTTACAGACGAACGATTCAAAATGAAAGAAATTTCATTTTTATTCATTGATTACAATAACCGACATTGTTCCCATTAACGCACGTCGGAACGTAATTTTGGGTTAATTATCATATAATTAACTAATTAAAATATTAATAAATATAATCAAATTATATTTTTAACCTATAGTTTGATATCACATATCTACTATAGTAATTTCCCCTCTACTGGATATAAATCATATTTATATCTAATTTCCTCCAAAATAATGTATCTCATACATTTAGCCAATTATATCATATATAATTAACTAGTCCAATTATATCATATATAATAGAACTTCCTCTTATCAATTTGAATATTTCAAGTTAACCCAAACATTGATTCTTGACTTTATCTAAGCTACTCAGGGGACCTAATGGACTTATGGCTCGAAGCTCCAATGGTTCGTGAATAGCTGACTAAACTCTTTAGCCACGAGATCCACCATCCGTTAACTATCAGGCAGTCGATTAAAGATCTTTTTGAAGAAGCAGCCAAAGTGGAGGAGAGCATTGCGCGATGATTAGAGATATGAGTAAATTATATTCTAAGAAGTTGGTCATCGAAAAGGAAAGTAAGAAGGTGATTAGAATTTCTTGAGTACAATGCATGCTTGAGGACAAACATGATTCTAAGTTTGGGGGTGTGATGACATGACGAAATGCATGTCATCTTAGGCCTTTTATTTAGAATTATGAGGGCTGTTAAGCAGAATATGCGGCAATTATGTTAGGAATTCACGAGAAAATGAGCTTGCGTCGTTCAGCATGATGAATCTCGGCTAACCCATTCTTATGCGTTATTATGCGTTCAATGTTCTATTTTTGTAGCTAACGCGGGAAGTGGACACAAACGCGAAAGCCGAACCACTGCATAGGCAACCGCATGCGGAGAAACTCTCCATCGCAAAGGCGAACACATTCGATCAACGCATGGGTGTTGCGGTAATCAGCCGCATGCGTCCATCGCATGGGAGTTGCGTTCGTCAAGCGATTGCGGTCATCGTGTAGAGTTTCGGTATTAAGCAAATGCGGTCACTGCATGATTGCAACTACACGATAACGCATACTAATGGGATCAACACAAGGCTGGTGGATTGAAAATCAAAAGCTAATATTGACATTTCACCTACTACGCCATTAGTAAGAGAGATTCAGAAAGGACTAAACGCGTCACGAATGTCAGAATCAGAGCAGTTCATTAGTGTTGTCAGCGATCTAGGCTTTATATAAAGAAGCCAATGAGCAAAATTCCAACTTGTCCGGGGATTACCCCTGCAACCCAGGGTTTTCCCTGCGATCCAGAAAAATGCGTTAGAAAAAGATTGAGAGTTCTTCACCTCCTTCATCCATTCCGAGTGACGACCGGAGCCTTCGACTGGAGCTAGATCTCGAGAGAGTCAGCTCCTCCGCCCATCCATGGCAGCATCGACAGCCTTGATGCACATCTGCTGGAAGTAAGTCATTGCTTCCATCCGGTCATTTTATTTTCTCTTCCTTTCTTATATTGTATTGTATACATTTTGTGATTAAGAAATTAATACATTTTTTGTTCAATACATTTCTATGTGTCCTTCGATTCATCTCCATCTTCTTTACTTGGCATCCTTAACTTTCATTGCATCACTTAGTGAGATTGCTAGAGTATCGCATACTTAGTCATGTGGATTAGAGATATGAAGCATGTAGCAAACCATCGAGAGGTGTGCGTTATGTGAGTGTGTGAGAAAACCTTATTTGCTTAGTGTGAAGCTGTAGCAACGCCTGTCTATAGGCGAACACAACGCTTGTCTATGAGTAAAGTCAGCAACAACCAACTGCCCGAGAGGGTAAGTGGTTGGTCGCATTAAACAATGTATGCTATTGTTCACTAGAGATAGGAATAATCTTATGTCAGCAAAGTTTATGCGGTTACCTTGTCCTATGAGCACATCATTCATCATTTAGGCTTACTTGAGAGAGTAGTCTAAAATCCAAATCTAAGACTCAAGAGAGCGGATTGGAATGCATAAGCAAGAATGGGGAACTTAGAGATAAGCTCCGTTTTCTTTCACACAGCATATGCACCCTACGGATAGGATATTGCAGGCATCCAGGAAGTAGGATATAGTGGTTGTATGCGGTCATCTCGACATTTATGCATACCCACCGCATACGTCCTAGATTTGGGCTTTTAGTGTGTGTAGCATGATCGCATGGCTTACGTTGACCAAGATTGCCCTTGCGGTCACTCTTAAGGGTTG
>NW_024065251.1:48554-56787 GCF_009727055.1 Benincasa hispida
GGCAATTATGTTAGGAATTCACGAGAAAATGAGCTTGCGTCGTTCAGCATGATGAATCTCGGCTAACCCATTCTTATGCGTTATTATGCGTTCAATGTTCTATTTTTGTAGCTAACGCGGGAAGTGGACGCAAACGCGAAAGCCGAACCATTCCATAGGCAACCGCATGCGGAGAAACTCTCCATCGCAAAGGCGAACGCATTCGATCAACGCATGGGTGTTGCGGTAATCAACCGCATGCGTCCATCGCATGGGAGTTGCGTTCGTCAAGCGATTGCGGTCATCGTGTAGAGTTGCGGTATTAAGCGAATGCGGTCACTACATGATTGCAGCTACAGGATAAAGCATACTAATGGGATCAATGCAAGGCTGATGGAATGAACGCATCAACGCATATCTCGGGAAAATCAAAAGCTGATGTTGACATTTCACCAACCACGCCGTTAACAGCAGAGATTCAGAAAGGATTAAACACGCCGCGAATGTCAGAATCAGAGTAGTCCATTAATGTTGTCGACGATCCAGACTCTATATAAAAAAGTCGATGAGAAGAATTCCAACTTTTACGAGGATTACCCCTGCAACCCAGGGTTTTCCCTGCGATCTAGACAAATGCGTGAGAAGAAGCTTGAGAGTTCTTCACCTCCTTCATCCATTCCGAGTGACGACCAGAGCCTTCAATCGGAGCTAGATCTTGAAAGAGTCAGCTCCTCCACCCATCCATGGCACCACCGGCAGCCTTGATGCACATCCGCTGGAAGCAAGTCATTTCTTCCAACTGGTCATTTCATTTTCTCTTCTTTTCTTATATTGTATTGTATACATTTAGTGATTAAGAAATTAATACATTTTGTGTTCAATACATTTCTATGTGTCCTTCGATTCCGTCTCTATCTTCTTTACTTAGCATCCTTAACTTTCATTGCATCACTTAGTGAGATTGCTAGAGTATCACATACTTAGTCATATGGATTAGAGATATGAAGCATGTAGCAAACCACCGAGAGGTGTGCGTTGTGTGAGTGTGTGAGAAAACCTTATTTGCTTAGTGTGAAGCTGTAGCAACGCCTGTCTATAGGCGGACGCAACGCTTGAGTAAAGTCAGCAACAACCAACTGCCCGAGAGGGTAAGTGGTTGGTCGCATTAAGCAATGTATGCTATTATTCACTAGAGATAGGAATAATCTTATGTCAGCAAAGTTTATGCGGTTACCTTGTCCTATGAGCACAACATTCATCATTTAGGCTTACTTAAGAGAGTAGTCTAAAATCCAAATCTAAGACTCAAGAGAGTGGATTGGAATGCATAGGCAAGAATGGGGAACTTAGAGATAAGCTTCGTTTTCTTTCATACAGCATATGCACCCTACGGATAGGATATTGCAGGCATCCAGGAAGTAGGATATAGTGGTTGTATGCGGTCATCTCGACATTTATGCATACCCACCGCATACGTCCTAGATTTGAGCTTTTAGTGTGTGTAGCATGATCGCATGGCTTACGTTGACCAAGATTGCCCTTGCAGTCACTCTTAAGGGTTGCAATGAAATTATCTCCACATTTTATCTATTTCCCATTCATTTATTTCATGTCATGAGTTGTCGTGTATCTACCTCTCTTTCCTATTCTCATTGCATTGTCTGTTAGCTAAGAGTAGGAGTAGTGTTAGCTTAGAAACCTCCCCATCCATTCTTTTATTCAACCGCTGCATGCACATTACCGCATTCATCCAGCTACAAGTCCTTGAGTTTGACCTCGAATCACCCGAGAAACTTCCGTTCGCATTATACTTGTCGTGAGCGTAAGAAAACTTGTGACAGGACACATGGTCATCCCATACATTTGTTAACGCATAGTCATTCTAACGCATGACCATTGACGCATGACAGTCAACGCGTACTTTAAGAACATGCATCGCATATTGCGTCCACAGAATTTTAGTTGTTGAGAAATTGACATCTAATTTCCCGTCACCAAGTTTTTGACGTCGTTGTCGGTAACTTGGCAGCTGATTGTTTGTTGAGTTTTATGTCTTTACAGGCAACCTTTTTATCTTGAGAGTATTGTAGCTTGTGTGTACAGGCTGCAAACAATATTGAAGTGTAAGCGATGCGCTGAAAGCCAATGTTGACCCCAAGGTAGAAGGGCAATCAGTTTCATGAGCTGAAGGCAGTTCTAAGCACATGGTAGCCAACATGTGCTCAACAATTGCCGGAATTTCAATGGTTAGGGCAAGTCCTTGGCCCAAGCAATTGAGAGTAATCTCCTGCATGGAAGACTCTTTACGGTGACAACACTCTTATTTTTCTAGGGACGTCTTCTACTCTATCTTTAACTTGCTTTCTTAGTTTAGGTGATTTTTATTTTTATTGTTATTTTGGATATGTGGCTACTTCCTTGGTTGTGGTGTGTTTTCTCTTTGTAGGTGCAACAATAAGTCTCCTGAATGCGCAGTACAATGGAAGAATTCCTTTCATCCTTCAACGCATGGCTTCGATCGTATGGATTCTAATACATAATCGCATGCGTTGTTTCGTCTAAGGTCCTTTTCTTGTTATCTTTTATGCCTTATCCTTTTGAAATTCTATTCTCCCAATTGTGGTGCTTTGCGGTGTTTTTATGATGGTATGTATAATTCACCGCATCTTCTAATTAATCATCGCAAGGCATTCCTTACATTCATTAGCTTCTTCAAATTTTGAAAGTCTTAAGTTTTATTTTGTGCAAACCTTTGTTCAAACATTTATTAGCGCATTCCTGTGAGTTTCTTTTTAGGTTTGCGGTGAGAACGTTGCCAACCTCTAAGTTTGGAGGTGGCAACGGTCTCCGAGAATTGCGTCAAGCCAAAATGAAAGTAAGTCGCTAGGATCAACGCATAAATAAATGACCGCAACTCCGCTGCCAAGTAGGTATAGTTTAGTTTAAGAAAGAGTGCCTCGCTCGTAGTTGATGTCCGCATGATACATATAGGGGCAAGCCAGAACGAAGGCAATGCATTTGGATCAGTGCAAGGTCAGAAAAAGAATAATAATGTCAAAAATGTGCAAGGATAAAAAATCAGTCAACACCCTAGTGGAAATTTTTTTTTTTGAAATAAATCATGCAATGTTCCAGAATCTAGTAAAGTCCTTTTTGAAGGTTAAGCTTGCGGTACCTAGGTCTTAGAAATATTTTAAGAGGAGACTTGAATAAGACTTAAGGCAATTTTGGTGTATAGGATTTGAATGAAGTATCCTTGAGAAATGTAGGAAAAGAGATTTGTGGTCGACTTGCTAAAGGAAATCTTTAGCTTATGCTTGAGGACAAGCATTGTTTAAATTTGGGGGTGTGATAACGGGTAGAAATGCACGTTATTACAGTGCTAAGTTATTAAATAATGAAGGTTTGCATTGATAAAATATGTTAGATTGCATCAAAAAATCATTAAGTTCCTAACATTGCAGTCGTATGCATTCATCGCATAGAAACAATTAATTTTTGTAATTTTATGTAGAATATGCGTTGACGCAAGGCGAAAAGTGCGATCGCAAGAAATCAACGGTTGAGCGCAGCATTACTGCAAGGCTTTGCAGTGATTTGTGTTTGCAAACATCTACTCAAGAAGGATTGCTGCATAGAGCCGGTGCAACTTGGTGGACGCATCTGGGTGAAAGGCATAATTAATCACGATGGGACAGAAAGCTGATGACGGTCAAATCTGAATTAAGTTGACAAGGTTCTAACGATAACAAGTACACTCAGCTTTTCGGTGACAAATATTCGGCGCATCAATCAGAGAATTAAAGCCATCCCATCTGTGCAATCATAAGAGAGAAGCTGCCCTTCACCCCGAAGCTCTATAAATACCGAAGGCATCCTTCAGAAAAGGGGTTCACGAGTTCAGAATTCAGCATGTCTTTGTTCATAGCTTTAGTCGTATTCATAGTTTTCTTTTATTTTTAAGGCAGGGCGAGAGAAGGTTAGAGACGCTGGAAGATCGCTCAGGGCAACTCGAGAGAGAACCTGGAGGCGTACAAAGCAGAGAGCAGGGCGACTCTCGCGAGAGCGAGATTATCTTTTGAACAAGAGTAAAAAAGACAGTGTAAAATCCTAGGAAGCAAGAAATTGCTACCAAGCTCTTTATTCTCTTTTTGCATTGTTATTTTGTACTTCAACTTTATATTTATACAATGGAAGTTCTTTATATACATCTGTTCTCTCTCTTAGCACGCATGAGTAGCTAGACTTATCGAATGGGTTGAGAAGAACTAAGCTAACATGACCTAGGATCTTCATTACTTGCGATTATCTTGTTTTATCCTATGCCCAACATCCCTTTAGAACTACTCGAGAGAGAGTCTAAAGAAAGAACATAAGACTTGAGAGAGCTAGGTTAGAATCTAGACTCGAGAGAGCAAGATTAGAACTGCATAAACCAGAGATAAGGACTTAGAGATAAGCTCTGTTTGTCAACCTGCATCGCATGCATCCTAGAGATAAGTATGATATTATGTGGTTGCCTTGTTTGTGTGTGTCATTTTGTCATCGCATAAATAAGAATAGAGGCTTATTAATGCTTGAATTTTATGAAGTGGAAATATGGATGATATGCGTTGACGGATTGCGTTGTGCACTCAAGTTTCCCCAGCGGAATTCAAGTGTAAATTCCTCTAAGTTTCCTGGTAAGTCTAGGGTCGAACACAGGGACTTGTGAAAATAGTTGCGATTATAATGTTTATGAAAACTTTGTGGTAACCAAGTAAATAAATAAAATGTGGGTGTGTTGCTGCGTTGATAAAAAGAGTAAATAAAGACAGCGGATTTGAGAAAGAGAGTTTCATTGATAGATGCAATGAGTATACGATGAATGGGTTGAGAAGATCTTTAGCTAGCGTTACTCGAGAATGCGTCAAAATTTGCGATCATGTTACAACCATGCACAACAAGTCATTTCCTAATGTAAATGTGATGCTCCTAAGCCTAGGACGCATGTGTTGAATGCAAAATGTCCATAGAGCTTATCCCTAAGTCTCTACTCTTGTCCTATGCGTTGATGCAAAATGCATGAAAGCAAGGTGACCGCATACAATCATATCTTATTGTTAAGAGGCATGTAATGCATTAATAACAAATAGTGCTCATTCCTAAGCACCTATCTCTCATTTATGTGTTCTAATCTGGTTCTTCCAAACCTAGATTCTGACCTGACCTTCCCAAGTCTAGATCCTATCCTTAGACTACCCTCCTGAGTATCTCTAATAGACGAATGAAGCATACATAAACAAGATAATCACAAAGAATTAAGATTCTTTAGTTGTGCTAGCTAAACGCTTCTCAGCCCATTCAACTGTTTAGCTACTCATGCATGAATTACAGAGAGTGAACAGATATAGAGGAAGACGTTCCATTCTTATAACTGAATTGAATACAAAATGATAATGGAAATTAAAGGTAGAGAGCCTGGTAGCAATTCCTTGCTAACTGAGGCTTTTTACACTGAATCTCTATTCTGATCTACAAATATTTTCGCTTCCATGGGCGTCGACTCTCTCTCTATCTTGGAGCTTCCGGTGCTTTCCCAAGCTTGCCAGAACGATCTATCGGCACACCTTCTTCCTTGTGCCTGCCTTAAAATAAAAGAAGACTATGGACAAAGACGCGAACTTGTAAAATGATGAAATAATCGACTGCTTAACCCCTTCTCTGAAGAATGCACTTGGTATTTATAGGGCATCAAAGGTGAAGGTGGCTTCTCTCTCCTAGTTGTACAGATGGGACAACTTTAATTCCTGACTGATGCGCCGAATAATTGTCACCGAAAAAGCTGGATGTACTTTGTGACCGTTATCGGCTGTCAACTTAATTTGGATCCCACTGCCATCAGCTTTCTGTCCCATCGATCTTAATTGTCCTTTCATCCGGATGAGTCCACCATGTTGCGGTGATTCTTCTTAGGTGAATGTTTGCGAGCACGATCAACGCAAAGTCTTGCGGTGAAGTTGCGCTCGACCAATGTATTCCTATGATTGCATTCTTTGCATTGCGTTAACGCATTATTTAGCACAAAAATATAAAGATCAACTGCTCTAATGCATTGGACGCATGCGACCACAATGTTATAGAATTTATGATTAATGGACACAATTTAACATATTTCATCAACGCAATCTGACATTGTTTAAGGATTCAGTGTTATGATAACGTGCATTTCTGCCTGTTAACACACCCCCAAATTTAAACAATGCTTGTCCTCAAGCATAAGCTAAAGATTCCTTTAGCAAGTTAGCCGCAAAGTTCTTTCCCTAGATTTCTCAAGGATACTTCGTTCAAATCCTATATGCCAGAATTTCCTTAAGTCTTATTCAAATCTCTTCCTAAAATACTTCTAAGACTTAGGGATTGCAAGCTTAACTTTCAAAAGGACTTTACTGAATTTTGGAACATCGCATGATTTATTTCAAAAAGAAAATTTTCCACCGGGGTGTCAAGTGATTTCTCCTTGCACAAAAATTTTCTTCATTGTTATTTCTTTTGACCTTGCGCCGATCCGAGTGTCTTGCCTTCGTTTTGGCTTACCCCCACGGGTGTCATGAGGACATCCAACTACGAGCAATGCACACTTTCTCAGACTAAACTCACACCAACTTGGCAGTGGAGTTGCGGTCATTTATTTATGCATTGATCCTGGTGACTTACTTTCGTTTTGGCTTGCCCTCACATGTGTCATGTGGACATCCAACTACGGGTAAGTACCTTTCACAACTTAACTCTTATCAACATGGGTTCCCCATTACGTTGACAGTGGAGTTGTTATTTTCAAATTTTTTTTATAGAAAGGTCGAAAATAAATACCATAAATACCTCACCCTCAAATTTAAAATACAGCAATGTTCTCATTGCCAAAAGAAATTAAAATAAGTCATGCGATGGTCAGAGAATGCATTGTAAAGAGAGTTTGAAAGAAAGCTAGCAAACCCCTAACTTCTAGAAATATTTCATGAGGTGACTACCTTAAGATTTAAGTCGACTCTAATATAGACGAAAGAGATGGAAGCATATTTTTCATCATTGAAATCATACTTGGTGAAGAAATAACATGTGGTAAACTACTAAATTTATGTACTCGACAAATGATTGCAGTAATCAGGGAGGATGGGGTGATAAAACTTTGAAAAATAACATGCAATGTGATAACGCAAAATTTGAAATAAAGAAAAGGAAGAGTACACCCCCAAATTTTGCACTATCGCCCGCATTGAGTATTGATGCATCCATCCTTGCGGCGATCTTTACTTTTGTGGAATGCGGTGATGGAATCAGAATATTTTCTTCGTCTTGCAGTATCTCTGCAATCTTGTGCCTTTATCCTTGCAAACAGACAAAGAGAGGGTCAAATGATTTCAAAACAAAACAACAAGTTTTTGTTTTTTTTTTAGAGAAAAATAAGTAAAATACAGCTAGTAGTAGCGTGACGAAGAGTTAAATGTTCAAGAGTTGAGTAAGGGATGGTCTGGGTTTTTCAACTTTGTAGAGGCTATTTCTGGCTGAAAATCTCCTCCGCAATATGCTTTGATCCGTTGTCCATTAACTTTAAATGTTTGACTGCCATCCTCGGTGATTAGTTCCACCGCATCATGTGGAAATACTTCTTTGATGATGAAAGAACCGGACCAACGTGATTTTAATTTTCCTGGGAAGAGCCGCAATCTTGAATTGAAGAGTAAGACCTTCTGCCTGATTTGGAGTTTTCAAGAGCATATGCGTTTATCATGTCAACGCTTGGTGCGCTCTTTATAAATCTTCGCATTCTCATATGTGTTGATCCTCCATTCTTCTAGCTCGACCAGCTACAGTTTCCGCGCTTCTCCTGCTTTCTTTAAATCGAAATTCAGTTTCTTGACCATCCACAATGTTTTATACTCCAACTCCAAAGGCAGATGACATGCCTTGCCAAATACCAACGCATAGGGAGACAAACCTATTGGTGTTTTAAATGCGGTCCGGTATGCCCACAATGCATCATCAAGCTTCATTGTCCAATCCTTCCGCGAAGGTTTTACTACCTTCTCAAGTATCAATTTAATTTCACGATTGGACACTTTAGCCTGGCCATTTTTTTGCGGGTGGTATGCAGTGGCCACCTTATGGAGGATATTGTACTTGCGCCGCAGCTCCTTTATATTGTGGTTGACAAAGTGTGATCCTTCATCACTTATGATGGCATGGGGAGTGCCAAAACGCGTGAAAATATTTT
>NW_024065251.1:56792-58147 GCF_009727055.1 Benincasa hispida
GCAGGGACCACCTACTTCCTTCTTTATTCAAAGTTCTTTAGTTCCACGGAGTCGACTTGGCAATGCAAATCTTCTCCATGGTATACCTTGACTCTCTGCCCATTGACTTTGAATATGTTGGTACCATCGTCATTTGATAATTCCACCGCACCATGTAGAAGTACTTGTCGAATTATGAACGGTCCAGACCGACGAGACTTTAGCTTTCCCGGGAAGAGTCGCAGACGTGAATTGAAAAGCAAGACCTTCTTCTTTGAGGTTCTTGCCGCATATGCGTTGATCATGTCATCGCTTGGTGCGCTTCTTATAAATTTTCGCATTTTCATATCTGTTGTTCCTCCATTCTTCTAGGTCGACCAATTGCATTTTGCATGCTTCCCCTAATTTCTTTAAATCGAAATTCAGTTTTTTGACTGCCCATAATGCTTTATATTCCAGCTCCAAGGGCAAGTGACACGCTTTGTCGAATACCAACGCATAGGGGGGCATGCCTATAGGTGTTTTAAATACGGTCCGGTATGCCCATAATGCATCATCAAGCTTCATTGCCCAATCTTTCCGCAAAGGTTTGACTACCTTCTCAAGTATCGATTTAATTTCCCGATTGGACACTTCAGCTTGGCCATTTGTTTGCGAATGGTATGCGGTGGCCACTTTGTGGAGGATGTTGTACTTGCGTAGCAGCTCCTTTATATTGTGGTTGACAAAGTGTGATCCTTCATCACTTATGATGGCATGGGGAGTGCCAAAACGCGTGAAAATATTTTTCTTCAGGAACTGGGATACTACTACCGCATCACTTGTGGCATATGCAATTGCCTCTACCCACTTGAAGACATAGTCAACGGCTAATAGAATATAGTGTTTACCGTTTGAAGGAGAGAATGGTCTCATGAAATCAATCCCTCATACGTCAAATAGTTCCAGCTCCAAAATAGTATTCATTGGCATTGCGTTCTTCCATGAAATGTTGCCAGTGCGTTGACACCGATCACATTTCATTGTGTAGTGAGTAGCATCCTTAAATAATGAAGGCCAGAAGTATCCACTTTGTAAAACTTTGGCTGCAGTACGTTGTCCTCCAAAGTGCCCTCCATATGGCGAATCATGGCACTGCAATAATATGCGTTGTTGAGCAGCATCTAGGACGCAAAATCGAAATGATTTGGTCTGCACCTCTTTTGTACAGATTCGACTCATCCCAATAATAGTGTTTGCATTCATTCTATTGATGGTAGGTGTAATCTTCAGGAAATTGTTCACAAACCAAATAATTAACGATGTTTGCATACTAGGGCAGTTCTTCTATGTGAAACAGCTGCTCGTCCGGGAACACGGCACTCACTTCAGATTCA
>NW_024065251.1:58792-64304 GCF_009727055.1 Benincasa hispida
GGCGCAGTAATCAGCGCATCTTTTAAAACTCGAAATGCGTTGAGGCAATTGTTGTCAAATTCAAACTTCATGTTTGCCTCTAACAATGCACTCAGTGGCCTTGCTATTTTAGAAAAGTCCTTAATGAATCATCTGTAAAATCCAGTGTGCCCAAAGAAGCTCCGCACATCCTTCACGTTGGTTGGAGGTGGAAGCTTTCAATTGCGTCGATCTTTGCTTTGTCCACCTCCAACCTTTCTTGGGAGACTTTGTGTCCCAACACTATACCCTTTTTCACCATGAAGTGATATTTTTCCCAGTTGAGCACCATGTTCGTCTCTTCACATCTTTTCAGAATTTTCTCCAAATTGGCCAAGTAGACTTCATAAGGTTCCCATAAACAGAGAAGTCAACCATAAATATTTCTACTGAGCCCTCAAGATAATCTGAAAAGATCGCCATTATGCACCTTTGGAATATGCTTGGCGCATTGCAGAGGCCAAACGACATGCGTCGAAAAGCAAATGTCCCATATGGGCAAGTGAATGTGGTCTTGTCTTGGTCTTCAGAAGCTATCATGCTCTGATTATACCCGATATATCCATCCAAGAAGCAAAAAAAACCGTTCCCTACTAATCTGTCCAGCATTTGATCAATGAATGGCAAAGGGAAGTGATCTTTCTTTGTGGCCACATTCAATTTGCAGTAGTACATGCAGATGCGCCATCCAGTGATGGTCCTTTGCGGTATTAATTCATTGTTCTCATTTAGGACTACCGTCATTCCTCCCTTCTTCGGCACACATTGCACGGGGCTAACCCATGTGCTATCTGCAATGGGATAGATAATGCCCGCATCCAACCACTTGATAATCTCCTTTTTGACGACCTTCTTCATCGCAGGGTTAAGTCTGCGTTGATTTTCAATGATATCTTTGTGGTCGTCCTCAAGACGAATGTGGTGCATGCAGTACGCGGGGCTAATTCCTCTGATATCAGCGAGTGTCCAGCCGATTGCTCGCACATGCTTCTTGAGAATGCTCATAAACGCATTCTCTTAATCTTTGTTAAATGTGGAGGAAATTATCACTGACAGCTTCTCATTCTACCCTAGGAATGCATACTTCAAATGTGTTGGTAGGGTTTTCAATTCAAGTGTTGGTGGTTCCACGAGAGAAGGTTGCGTCATTTTTCAGTCTTCTTTCGGCTCTTCTTCTTGCATTGCGATCAATCCTTCTTCTTTGTTTGTTCTTCACACTCTTCATCAGAATTTTCTTCTTCAATCAAATTCAGGTCATCTTCAGAAGCTGGCAGGTCTTCCTCATCAAGAAATTTCATGGCATGAATTATGTTAAATTTGAGCTTCTGTCCGTTTATGCTCAAAGTGATTTCTCCCTTGTGCACATCAATTTGAGCACGACCCGTTGATAGGAAAGGTCGCCCCAAAATGATGGGCACCTCTTTATCGGCCTCATAATCCAAGATGATGAAGTCAGCTGGCAAAATAAATTTGTCAATCATGATCAGCACGTCCTTCACCTTACCCTCTGGATGAACCAGAGATCTGTCGGCCAGTTGGAGAGTCACAGATGTGGGCATAAGTTGCCCCACATTTAATTGTCAAAATATTGATAGCAGCATCAAATTTATGTTGGCCCCCAAGTCACACAGGGCTTGCCCAATATAGGGTCCTCCTATGGAGTAAGGAATAGTGAAGCTCCCAAGATCGCTTATCTTCGGTGTGTAATAGATTTGGAACTTTGCGTTAGTGCCATTGTGGCAAATTTTCCAGCACCTCTCCTCTTAATTGCCATGTCCTTCAGAAATTTGGCATAGGCAGGCATTTCCTCAATCGCTTCACTGAAAGGAATATTAACATGTAATTATTTTAGCATAGACAGGAAGCGTTGGTACTGTAGCTCTTCGTTTTTCTTCTTCCTTAGCCTCTGAAGGAAGGGTGGTAACTGAATTTTCACGGTTCTCGTTTCATTTGACTTTGAGGTTGACGCAACCTCAGGTTCTACTGCTTCATTTTTATTTTCTTCGTGTGTTGCCGCAATCTCAGGCTCATTTGTGATGGAAGTTGTTCTACTCTGGTCCTTTCTTCCTCCCTCCACGGTCTTTCCACTGTGTAATGTCACAACCTGACATTGCTTCTTACCTGATCCCCCTGGGTTGCGTGGAAGCTCGGTTGAACTTGGTAATGCCCCTTGCGATCTACTTTTGAGCTCATTCACAATCTGGCTCATTTACAATTCAAGGTTGCGGATGGACGTATCTTGACTTTGAAGCACTGTCTCGTTTTTTTCTATGTATTGCTTCAATAGGCTTTCTAGAGAAGAAGATTGCGATGGTTGTTGTGACCTACTTGCTTGGTTGCTCTGTTGACCATTACTATGTTAAAAGAACCCTGGTGTCCCTTCTTTTTGTGCCACAGATTGATAATTGTGTTGTTGATTCTTCCAAGCAAAATTGGGGTGGTTTTTCCACCCGGGGTTGTAAGTGTTTGAAAAGGGGCTGTTCTTTACAAAATAAACAGATTGTGGATTTTGCGGCCAATCTTTCATTGCATGCCCATCACCGCAAGTCGCACACCTTGCGGTGTTTTGAATTATTGTGTTAATCTGCTCACCTTGCGGTGTTGGGCTGCTGATTGTCATTCCTTAAATCAAATTCATCATTGCGGTCATTTGGTTTTGCAATGAGACAATAGCACCGTTATTTGCATCAGAATCCTTGAGTCTTAACCTCTGGTCACTCTCCCTCCAGTCTTCATGATTCTTGGAGATGCGGTCCAGGATATTCTTCGCCTCATCATAAGTCTTTTCAAGCAGACCACCAGCAACGGCCGCATTGGCAGCAATCTGCGAAGCAGGATTCAAACCGTGGTAGAAAATTTCCATTTGTAGGCAATCTGGTAGCTCATTATGCAGACAATCTCGGACCAACATTTTAAACCTTGCCCAAGCATCGTTGAGCGATTCGTCCATATCTTGTTCAAAATTAGTAATAAGCTTTCTTCGTCTTGCGTTTTTCGGTAGATGGAAAATACTTCTTCATAAACTTCTCCACCACCTGCTCTTAAGAAGTGATCTCTCCTGGTTCGAGTGAATAAGCCTATTTCCTAGCCTGATCATAGAGGAAAATGGGAACAACGTTAGTCAAACTTCTTCAGCAGAGATGTTCGGGAACACAAAAGTATTGCAGATTTCAATAAAACTTCGGAGATGGGCGTACAGATCCTCGCCACGCCTTCCTCCGAATTGACCTGCAGCCTGGATCATCTATAGCATCACCGGTTTCATTTCAAATGTACTTACGTCTAAGGCAGACCTCATGATTCCCGGAGAGAAATCATAGAGGTTTGGCGATGTATAGTCCCTAATGGGCCTATTGCGATCGTTTTCCAACAGAATCAGATTTGCCATGACATTGTTGTTTGGTCCTTCATTCCTAGGCTGCTCCACCATCGTTTTCCAACAGAATTCGGAGATCGTTTTCCATAAGTCTAGGACGCATGTGTTGAATGCAAAATGTCCATAGAGCTTATCCCTAAGTCTCTACTCTTGTCCTATGCGTTGATGCAAAATGCATGAAAGCAAGGTGACCACATACAATCATATCTTATTGTTAAGATGCATGTAATGCATTAATAACAAATAGTGCTCATCCCTAAGCGCCTATCTCTCGTTTATGTGTTCTAATCTGGTTCTTCCAAACCTAGATTCTGACCTGACCTTCCCAAGTCTAGATTCTGTCCTTAGACTACCCTCATGAGTATCTCTAATAGACGAATGAAGCATACATAAACGAGATAATCACAAAGAATGAAGATTCCCTAGTTGTGCTAGCTAAACGCTTCTCAACCCATTCAACTGTTTAGCTACTCATGCATGAAGTACAGAGAGTAAACAGATATAGAGGAAGACGTTCCATTCTTATAACTAAATTGAGTACAAAATGATAATGGAAATTAAAGGTAGAGAGTCTGGTAGCAATCCCTTGCTGACCGAGGCTTTTTACACTGAATCTCTATTCTGATCTACAAATATTCCCGCTTTCGCGGGCGTCGTGTGCCTGCTTTGTGGAATGGTCACAAGTGTTGTGACTTGTCATAGATGGTCTGATCCTGATCATTCGTGTTAGGGACATGCGAGTGGGGGCGCTTATACAAAGAGTTTGTATAAGACCCAAAGTGTTAACGTCTCGTTATATAACATCGTTCATGATAGAGACTTCACTTCACTATGGACCATAGTAACATGACCTCAATCCTGAGTGAGTTGGGAACTCCTGCCATAGAGGGCGATCCTTTGATTTGTATGGGCGCGAGTGGCTAGCTCGCCAATTCAAACCTACTATTTTGGGGATTCGTCTAGTTTGGGAGCTGGGAACTCAACTACACAAGATGGATTTCACTCCTTCCCTAAGGCAGGGGTAAGTGGATAGATAGCTCCCTTAAGGGCTGATTTCAGGGCTTGAGTAATTTACGCCACACACCTTATCTTGGCCTGAGAGGTGTTCACACATAGTTGGACTATTTTGTATTGTTCATTAGAGGATCAGTGGTACTTAAGGAGTGAGAATATAACTACAGGGGAAAATGGTAATTTGCCCAACTATACTTATGAGCATCTGTGAAGGGTCATCGTACTCATGATTGGTTATATCCGATGGACACAAAAATATATTTGTGGTAAGAAGAGTTCAACTGTTGGTCTTTGATGCGTTATTTTATGAGGTGGAATTATGGATGAAATGCGATGATGAAAATGCATTGAGCACTAAAGTTTTCTCAGTGGAATCCAAGTGTAAACCCCCACTGAGTTTCCTGGTAAGTCCAGGGTCGAACTCAGGGACTTGGGAAAACAATATACGGTGGTAATTTTTTAAAAAGAATTTGTGGTAACCAATAAATCAAGTAGTTGTTTGGATTGTTGTTGCAGTAATAAAAATAAACAAAATGCGGCGGAGTTCGAAAAAGATGATAAAATGAAAAATGCGATGAGTATGCAGCGAATGGGTTGAGAAAGGGTTCAACTAACACTTCCTAAGATGCGTTCATGCTATGCGACCATGCAACACACATACAATAGTAAACCATCTCTCGATGGAAATGCTACGGCTTCTAATGCTAGAACGCATGCGATATATGCGATAAGTCTATAAGACCTACACATAAGTGATAACAGGCAGAAATGCACGTTATCATAGTGCTGAATCCTTAAACAATGTCGGATTGCGTGATGAAATATGTTAAATTACGTCCATTAAGCATAAATTCTATAATATTGCGGTCGCATGCGTCCAATGCATTAGAGAAGTTGATCTTTATATTTTTGTGCAGAATAATGCGTTAACACAATGCAAAGAATGCGATCATAGGAATACATTAGTGGAGCGACAACTTCACCGCAAGACTTTGCGTTGATGTGTTCGCAAACATTCACCCAAGAAGAATCACCGCAACATGATAGCACATCCAGACGAAAGGACAATTAAGATCGATGGGACAGAAAGCTGACGGCAGTCAG
>NW_024065251.1:66582-85699 GCF_009727055.1 Benincasa hispida
TGAGGGATTCGTCTAGTTTGGGAGCTGGGAACTCAACTACACAAGATGGATTTCACTCCTTCCCTAAGGCAGGGGTAAGTGGATAGATAGCTCCCTTAAGGGCTGATTTCAGGGCTTGAGTAATTTAGCGCCACACACTTATCTTGGCCTGAGAGGTGTTCACACATAGTTGGACTATTTTGTATTGTTCATTAGAGGAATCAGTGGTACTTAAGGAGTGAGATATAACTACAGGGGAAAAATGGTAATTTGCCCAACTATACTTATGAGCATCTGTGAAGGGTCATCGTACTCATGATTGGTTATATCCGATGGACACAAAAATATATTTGTGGTAAGAAGAGTTCAACTGTTGGTCTTTGATGCGTTATTTTATGAGGTGGAATTATGGATGAAATGCGATGATGAAAATGCATTGAGCACTAAAGTTTTCTCAGTGGAATCCAAGTGTAAACCCCACTGAGTTTCCTTGGTAAGTCCAGGGTCGAACTCAGGGACTTGGGAAAACAATATACGGTGGTAATTTTTTAAAAAGAATTTGTGGTAACAAATAAATCAAGTAGTTGTTTGGATTGTTGTTGCAGTAATAAAAATAAACAAATGCGGCGGAGTTCGAAAAAGATGATAAAATGAAAAATGCGATGAGTATGCAGCGAATGGGTTGAGAAAGGGTTCAACTAACACTTCCTAAGATGCGTTCATGCTATGCGACCATGCAACACACATACAATAGTAAACCATCTCTCGATGGAAATGCTACGGCTTCTAATGCTAGAACGCATGCGATATATGCGATAAGTCTATAAGACCTACACATAAGTGATAACAGGCAGAAATGCACGTTATCATAGTGCTGAATCCTTAAACAATGTCGGATTGCGTGATGAAATATGTTAAATTACGTCCATTAAGCATAAATTCTATAATATTGCGGTCGCATGCGTCCAATGCATTAGAGAAGTTGATCTTTATATTTTTTGTGCAGAATAATGCGTTAACACAATGCAAAGAATGCGATCATAGGAATACATTAGTGGAGCGCAACTTCACCGCAAGACTTTGCGTTGATCGTGCTCGCAAACATTCACCCAAGAAGAATCACCGCAACATGATGAGCACATCCAGACGAAAGGACAATTAAGATCGATGGGACAGAAAGCTGACGGCAGTCAGATCCAAATTAAGTTGACAGCCGATAACGGTCACAAAGTACATCCAGCTTTATCGGTGACATTTATCCAGCGCATCAGTCAGGAATTAAAGATGTCTCATCTGTACAACCAGGAGAGAGAAGCCGCCTTCACCTTTGATGCCCTATAAATACCATTTAGAGAAGGGGTTAAGTAGTCGATTATTTCATCATTTTACAAGTTCGCGTCTTTGTCCATAGTCTTCTTTTATTGTAAGGCGGACGCGAGGAAGAATGTGTACCGATAGATCATTTCGGCAAGCTTGGGAAAGCACTGGAACCTCCAAGAAAGAGAGACCGCCATCCGTAGCGTTACCAGGATAAGGTTTCCCTCCTATATCCATATACTACAGACCATTTTGGTTATCACTCAAGACATGATCCACTTGTATGTCACCATATACATGCTTGAGTCACATACAGATAACTAGGGATTTATGTTTATTGGTTTGCGGTAAAGCAAATAAAACATGCAACTGAGCAAAAAATAACAAGTGAAGTAAAATATCATATATTGTACAACACAAGCGTTCGTACAAACTATTTACAAACTACAGGATACGAGACTTTAGGGCATCAACCCCAACAAAAAATGCAATGGAAGTAAAATTGTTGACTTTTGACTTTGAAAGTCAAAAAGTCAAGACGTTGACTTTGGATTTTGAGAGTCAAATTTTGACCAAGTTAGTGGAAAGATCCAACATTTGTGAGTGCGAAATGCCAACTTTTGCATGGCTAAGTGTTGTCTTTATTTGAAGACACTTTTCCCATTAAATCACACTTTGAGTTAGTGGATTTTTTAGTGTCAAATTCTCATCAAACTCAAAGTTGCATATTTTGCATGTAATGTTCTTTAAAAGGGAGTGTTTAATGAATTTTATAACTCTTGACCTTAGTGGAAATTGATGAGTTTATGTGATAATCTCATCAGTTTTTTCTCTCAAAGTTTAACATTTTTCCTCAATAAATTAGTCACTCACCGGATCACACTATTCCATTCTAGGGCCGGAGAATAGTCGAGAAGACTCTCGTGGTGTTTTACGAACTGTTCGTGAGGAGATTGGATCTAATTTGGAGAAGATTCAAAGTCTAAAAAGGTTGTATCCTTTTCCCCCTTTTATTTGTTTCAATTACATGCTTATCTTTGTAATTAACTTAATTAGAGTACTTTAGATCCATTTTTCTTCCGCGGCGCATGTGTTCGTTCCATCAATTGGTATCAGAGCATGTTTAAAGTACTCAATTTTTTCTTAACTTTTGCATATGGTGGGTTTTGATTCATGTGATGAATGTTGTGTGTCCTAAGATGGATTATTTCGATTTTGGATTTCGTTTTTTCCCTTGGGTTGTAATAATTATTGTAACTGCCTAGTGTTTTATGGGATTTAATGTGTCATAAAGGGTCTGTAAATTTGCTAGAGCCATTAAAGTCGAAATTAGACTGTAATTGCTCAATTTCGGCAAAGAGGATAACTCCAATTTGGTGAAAAATTGTTCACAAAACCAAGTTGCACTCCCAGATCTGGTAGCCGACCCAACGACCAGATCCGATTGGAACTTTACCCATGGAGGAAGTGTTGATGCGTGTAACAGCCCAGACCTAGTGACCCTGCTCCAACCCGACCCAGTTGACGCGCCAAGCGTGCGCAGCCCACCCGACATTCGTCAATCCATGTTGAAGCCAAGTGCACGATGCAGCCCAACTTGCCCGCATCAGCAGCCCAAGCCGTGTTCGATCCACGTCGCACCTGCTCAGCTGACCCATGCCCTATTTCCACTCCAGCCATTAACTTGTGCCTCATCTTTTCAGTTCACGCGCCCTATTTGGTAGCTCAGCCAGTCCAGATGGTCTGGATCGGTCTGGTTCGACTGGTTTGTGACCAATTTTGGGTGGTTTTTGCTGTTTTTTGGGTTTTGAAGCCAGTTCAAGCCCTTTTCAAGCAATTTGAGCTAGTTCGAAGTGTTTGGAGGCGATTCATGGCTATTTTCTGCTTATTATTGTAATAAGTGTAGCGTTTAGCTAGCGGATGCCAAAACTGGTCCATTTAAGTGTGTTTATTTAATTATGCATTGTGAATGTATAAATTAAATAATTTATCTATTGTGTGCATATTGTATGCCATGTAGATTTAAAATCCCACCATAGGATAAGCATGTAGCATGCATCACAAGTATATTATAAGTGTTATAATGCATAGTATGCATATGTAGGATTCCATGACTTTTAATATCAGTTGTTATATTAATGCATGGAATGAATATTTATATAATTGTTATATAAAAGCATGTAAAGGATGCAATATATGTCTATTATTTTATAAGTTATTATAAAATTGGATTAGACATTAAAATCCATAACAAAGATAAAAGCATGCTCACGTAGGTTAACTACCTGTTTTAATAATTAAAATAGGTCGACGTCTTGTAAAATACGATTACAAACTCAAGCGATATATAATCCTGTCTAAGGCTGGGGGTACTTAAGTTGACGGTCTACGGAACACCCCCTACCTGGAGATTATGGCCGAATAGTTTAGCGTTGTTAGTCGGTTTTATGAGCACACATGAGTGGTGTGAGGTGTTAAAATTGGTTTTTCACCTAGACATCGTAGGTTAAATCCAATTATAAGCATTATACTTGGATAAACCACATAGACTTAGGTTGTTTAATTATCCGGAACATTCCTAAGTAAAGATTTACCCAAAAACATATAGAACACTTCAGTCGGAGATTAATAACATATAATATATGTTGTTCTTATCTGTTACGTCTCACACTGTGAGATTCGTGCAACGCTTCGTGTCACCCTGGAAGTGACCTCCATTCGAAAAGTGTTTGCATGGGTTAATA
This sequence comes from Benincasa hispida, assembly GCF_009727055.1. NCBI lineage: Eukaryota > Viridiplantae > Streptophyta > Magnoliopsida > Cucurbitales > Cucurbitaceae > Benincasa > Benincasa hispida. Next base: position 70,623 of record NW_024065251.1, read on the forward strand.
TCAAGGTGAATAGGGGAAGTAGTTCATAGTAAGTGGGTGAAGGATGTGTATCAACGTGTCTTGCGGCCTCTCTATGTTGCGCCTACTTGTCATCTTTAATTTGGCATTACCTAGTCATTAACCACGGCTATCCCCTCAGAGGGTTGTAACATAGGATTCGGAACAACTCAAACTCTAGAAATGGATAGGATTTCTTAGGTCGTTTCCCAACTTTGACTTTCCAATTTGGTAGCATCGTTGGAGCCGCTAATCTCTGAGATTTGAAAATAGAGGATTACACTTACAAAATTACTAAGTGTTAGTAAATTCTTGACCGAAAACGGTAGCTAAATGACTATCGGAATATGAGTTGTTCTCAAGATAGTATTTAGTCAAAAATGTCTTACTTTAGTGAAGAAGTATTTGACTGCCCCACGACAGCACTTATTCTGACTCACTATAGTATCATTGTAAATAAAATAATGAAATTTGGGTACATTATTACTTTGCTCAAATTTGATTGGGTTTAGAAGCAATTTGTCACACCCCGCCCCGAGCCCGCACTCCTGAGCCCGAGGAGAGGCGTGAGGGACCACAGATACCACCCCCTTAGTGATACTTACTGTCCAACTGAACCTCTTTACAACACTTAGTAAACTTTATGTCAAGGAGATAACAACAACTGAATAAGTAGGCCCATTTTATATTACAACAATGTAATGTATATACAACTCCAAGACTTAATAACAAAGTTACAACAACAACTCTTTAAAACCCTTTAGAAGTGTAAATGTGAGTTGTGGCAGACCTTGACCTTAGCAGCACCCTAAAACTCCTCACCTTTCGCTACCTGGGAAGAAAAACATGAAATAATATAATGAGCTTCACAAAGCTCAGTGAGTGGTAAGCAACTTCTAAAGTCTATTTCAACTCATAAATAACAAGCATATCATAAATATGAGATTACAATCAAACCTCAGCCTTGAACAAGTCTGGTCTCAACTTCTATCTACACACACGGTAGATAGCTAAACTGATAACTAATTAGAATGAGTATACTGTCTACCTACACACACGGTAGATAGTTAACTGTTACTAAACTTAAACGGTTACTCTTTTGTATTTCCCCTATGTCTTCTATGTGCACATAGCTCCCCGCGCATGGGCTCAGAAGCTAGGCCTGTCGGCCCTCTGACCATCCCATACGAGGATCCTCCCACAGGCTCAGGAACTAGTGTCACACCCCACTCCAGATTACCTTCATAACCTGGATGGAATGGTGAGTGCAGCAGTTACCAACCCTTTTGTTGGCACTTACTACCTATCTAACCTGTTAAATTTTGTTCAAACCTTGAATACGTACATATCATCAATATATGAACATATTAACTCAGAACTTAACACATTTACATTACAGGGTTTCGCAGCATTGTTCATACATGAATATTACAACCTAGTGAGCCCCATCAAGAACACTAGTCACTAGACAGACACATGTGTACTAACTAATAAAGGTCTTCAATTACGCTTCCTTCAACCTGTTTCTTTGAGTGGTAGAGCAGCAGCAGAAAAGTCTTTTGGGAACTGATCGCTATCTGAAAGGAAAACATTTGAAAACATGAGCTAGAAGCCCAGTGAGTGACTTAATAAAACATAAATCTCATGCTTAAACTGAAAGCTCGAAAACATAATACTGGAACCAAAATATGCCAAGAAAACGTGTACATAAAACCTTTAAAACCATTGTATCTTAAACTTGAATCTTTGTTGAGAATGAACATTCATCGCTCTAATGCCAAGCCATGGCCAGATGAGACCCCTACCTCGATCTGTTCATACTGAACTATGGCTAGGAGAGATCCCTACGCCAAACTCTTTAAATATACTGATGGGCATCTCAAGCAACTTTCTTTAAACATAAACATTGATAATATTGTTTGGAAATTGACATAATAGGAATGAATATTTCGTTACCGAGATTTGATTATGAGTTATTAACTGAGAAAATGAATAACAACTCTTAAACACCATTAGACATCATTATTCCCTAGTTGAGAACGAGCATACATCGCTCTAGCTCCCAACGTCTGTTACTGGCCAAGAGACCCATACTTCGACCTCCCTTTGCTGGCATATGGCCTAGGAGACCCACACTTCGGCCTCTCATTCAGAACTACCTATGTGCACGTGGAGTTTTCTATGTATCGTCAACACCTTAGGTACATTTATTCAGATACCTTCCTTACCTTCAGTAACCAGCTCACTTAAGCTACCAAGTTCTCGAAGAGCATTAAAAGTATAGTTTTCAAATATAGCATAGAAAACTCTTTAAGATAGCTTCCTCACCTTCAGTATTCCTTTTCATTATGTTTAGGAATACCAACGCATATATTTTGACAACCTCAGGTATTTAAAACATAGTACATCAAGTTTCATTCAACCTTAGCTTTAACCCTAACGCATGCTTCATACTTTGTAAAATAAGTTGGCTTAAATCATGTTGAACTAGCTTGTAAAAACCACTAGCATGCGTTAGACATGGAAATCATACTTGGAAAACTCATACATTAGTAAACATCATGCGTGGTTCATGCTTTCAATCATAGAAATAAGTTGCTTGGAATCACATAAAATTTAGCATGAGAATAACTTTGCTCAATCCCTCGACATCGTATTACTTACGTGCACGTGGTTATAACTGAGTACCATCATACCTTAGGTACTTAACTAGGATACCTTCTCATTGTCCTTCAGTATCCTTAGGATACCTTCTCATTGTCCTTCAGTATCTGTTGTATAACTAGTCATAAACATTTAATTGAAAACTAAGGCTTAATGCTCAAATCATCATACTAGTTCATCATGAAAATGGAGTTACTAAAACATGCTGAAAGTATTTGGACAAGATAACATACTTAAATCATGTCAATTTCCATGGAAAACATGCTTTACTTAGCATGAGAAATAGCTTCAAACATATGTTGCTTGGCACTTCATATAAACACTTAGCATGAGAAATAACTTCAAAGAAATCATGGTTTCTAAATCATTAAAACATTAAATCATCACATAGTCACTCACAGCTCGTCGTGGCTCTAAATGGTTTATACGCCTCTCCTAGCTCTTCTTGGCCTGAAAGGACATAATTCCCGGTTAAATTCCTTAGAATTCTTAGCAGAATACCTCAACTAGTTTGTTTACTAATGGAACTTTCCTCAACAAAACAACATTGCTAGCGAGATAACCATTATGAATGAATTCATCCTCATGAGCGAGATCCTCATCATAAGCGTGATCAAGCTTTTCCTAGCAAAACTTTCATCCTAGCGATACTCACCTCCTCTAACAAGCTTTGCTTCCTCACCAGCGAGATTCAGGCCACATTTCTAGCGAGATTTCCTTCTTGAGCGAGATCCTCATCACAAAATTAGCGAGATTATCATCCTGAGCGAGATCCCCATCCTCCTCATCTCGTTCTCGCTCTCCATGGTGAGCTATTTGCTTGTTCTTCCCAAGCAGCTATCTACTTCAGCACATATTCTCTGTTTCCACTTCAAAAATTCATAACTCAAAATCTCGAACTCTTTTCAAGAAACTTCCTTCTACAAACTTGTTTAGAATTGAGTTAACTTTCTTACTTAAAATTTCAGCCGAAAATTCATTATAGTTTGGCTTGAAGCTTCCAATCTTTACCTCGGGCTCTGATTAATCTGAGATTCTGCCTATTCTACAAATTCTTCACTTTTTGTTCTTTTTCTCCTGCAATCTTTCTCCGGCAAGACAATCTCAAAAACTATATTCTCCCAGATTTCAAATGGAACTGATTTCACAAAATTTCCTCATGTAGATTGCTGAAACCAAGCTTTTGAAGTTCCCCTTTTATCTTCCTGCCGCCTCCCCAATTCAAGGATTAGACCGCCACGTCACCCCATACTTAGTGCCTCAAGCCAAACCAATAAATGAGCTTCCTCATTTAATATGTTTTTCTTTTCCTTTCTCCACAACTCCTATAAATAAACATAGATTTCCAATTGTTAAGTATTTAATATAACATTCCCTTGACTAGACATGCTTATCTAGGAAATTTAGAGTTCGAGGTTTACACATGGCTTCATTTAGCTCATTAGAAAACCTCACATTACTTACTCTTACTTAAATTAATTAGGGTTCGAGTTTTACAACTAGACCTCTCGGTCCCCTGACAATCTTGATCACATAATCTCATTCTCATGCTAGGTACTCATTCATAACATAAGCATATAAAATTTACTCTAAAAGATATGCTTTAAGACTTAAAGGAAAGTACCACTCACCTTGGTAAGGATAGAAATCTTTCTCTTAAGAAGTTCCTTGATCACCTCGGGCTCCCTTTTGAACCCTAAGATCCAGATTCAACTTAAAGCTCAGATTACTCATTGTTATAGGCTTTATCTCGAGATGCTTCCTTCTACAAATATGCTCTAAAATATCTCAGAAAGCCTATCTCAAAATCGTAGTGCATAACTTCTCGTGGTTTGGCCGGAAACATCAAAACATCAAGACTGGCCCAGCTTACCCGACAGCTCGACTCCTCTGTCTTTTCCTCATTCTCTAGCCCGATTCCTTGGAGATTCTTCTCTATAGCCCTACCCTGAACACTAGACTCTTTTAGCTTTCAAATGGCTTTGGAATCACATCAAACGCACTAGTATTTTGGGAGAACTTCTCTTCCCAAATTGATGCTACTTCTAGACCTTTCTGTCCAATAGCATCTCCTTCTCTTGGAACTTCATGACCGACGCATGGTCTTGCTACCAACGCATGCGTTCTTCATCAACGCCTAATTATCCTCCCAATTAGCCTTCATACACTCTTCTTTATGTCCTTTGAAGAGAATGTGAGTTCTCATCTGAAGTCCTTGACCCTATTTATAGGCGTCCAAGATCTCTCTAAGGCCAACACCTCCTACTTGGCCGCATGTCCAAGTGTTTTCCTTATCTTCTGCCAACTCCCAGTAACATCTCCCACTTGCCATAGATAATATGTCGCATGTCCCGTAGACCCAGACTTCCTAGGTGACTCTCGAACACTTTAGCCGTGAAAGCCTTTGTAAATGGATCAATAACGTTGTGCTCCTAAGGAATCTTTATGACTATTACGTCACCTTGATGCACAATCTTCCGAATCAAATGATACTTTTGCTCTATGTGTTTCCTTTTCAATGACTCCTAGGTTCTTTAGAATTTGCCACAGCACCACTATTATGACAATAAAGTGTGTTGGGCAAAGACATATTTGAAACAACTTTCAAATCAGTAAGGAACTTTTTAAGCCAAACAGCTTCACAAGCAGCTACGTATTTCGCTTCCATAGTAGAGTCTGCATCCTTGCTTGATGTTTCGCCAAACTATAGCTCCTTCATTCAGAGTAAACACTGACCAGATGTGGATTTTCGAGAATCCCAATCAATCTGAAAGTTAAAGTCCGTGTATCCTATAAGGACCAAATCCTCTCCATACACAAGCATATAGTCCCTCATTCTCCAAAGGTACTTGTGTAGGATTGAATCAGCAACAACAGAAGCAAAGATCATCTAAGAACTCAAATTCACTAATTTTGGCAAAATATAAAGCATGCTCTTGTAGAAAAACAAGTGAGTTTCAAGACATATCTCTTGTAGAACTTCTTCAACGCTCATTCTTTAGCTGCTATCTTCTCCAAATCTTGTTGCAGACCATCTCAAGATCTTCCCCACTATTCTCTCGGTGCTCTAGATTGATTTGTGGGATTCAAAACAAGCTTGAATCAAGGGATGAAAGAGAAATGCTCACTGTAGTAATCTTGTTGAAGAACTTTATCTTCAAACCGAATTTTATCTCAAATTCTCTATAGATTGCATGCCCGATTTTCACTCCAATCTCTTCATTATATTGCATATCAAACTTGGAGAAGACAAGGCAAAGAGAATGCTTCTTTAGTCTGGGATCTTGTAGATCAACCAGAAGGGGTAAAACCCATTAGCTATAAATGGATCTACAAGAGAAAACGAGACCAAGTTGGTAAGGTACAGACATACAAAGTTAGACTCGTGGCAAAAGGATTTTCCCAAAGAGAGGGGGTGGACTATGAAGAAACCTTTTCTCCGGTTGCCATGATCAAGTCTATTAAGATACTCTTGTCCATTGCCACTTTTTATGATTATGAAATCTGACATATGGATGTGAAGACAACTTTTTTGAATGACTATCTTAAAGAGAGTATCTATATATCTCAACCAGAGGGGTTTAATACACAGGGTCAAAAGCAAAAAATTTGCAAGCTTAATAGATCCATTTATGGGCTAAAACAAGTGTCTCGATCCTAAAACATGAGATTTGATATTGCGATTAAATCTTATGACTTTGAACAAAATATTGATGAACCTTGCGTTTACAAGAAGATTGTCAACAAAACTGTAGCTTTTCTGGTTCTACATATTGATGATATAATGCCCATTGGGAATGAAGTAGAATTTCTAGCTGACATTAAGACATGGCTAGCAACGCAATTCCAAATGAAGGATTTGGGAGAAGCACATTATGTTCTTAGGATCCGAATCACTCGAAACTGCAAGAACAAAATGATAGCGTTGTCTCATGCGTCTTATATAGACAAGATGTTGTCTCGATATGAAATGTAATATTCCAAGAAAGGTATGTTACCTTTCAGGCATGAAATTCATCTGTTTAAGCAACGATGTCTTAAGACACCTCAAGAGGTAGAGGTTATGAAACGAATTTCATATGCATCAGCAGTAGTGTAAACCCCGAACTCTAAGTTTCCTAGATAAGCATGTTTGCCAAAGAAATGTTGTATTAAATATTTAACCAATGGAAATCCATGTTATTTATAGAAGTTATGGAGGAAGGGAAAGAAAAACACATTAAATGAAAAGGTTCACTAATTGGCTTTGGCTAGAGGCACAAAATGTGGGGGTGATGTGGCGATTTAATCCTTGAACTCGGGAGGCGGCAGGAAGATTAAAAGGAAGTGAAACTTCAAAAGCATGGTTTCAACAATTGGCATGAGCAAATTTAGTGAAATCAATGCCATTTGAAAGCTGGGAGAATCTAGTTTTCGAGATTGTCTTGTCAGAGAAAGATTGCGAGAGAAGAAGAATAAAAAGTGAAAAAAATTGTAGAAGAGGCAAAATCTTAGATTAATCGGGGCCCGAGGTAAATATTGGAAGCTCTAGGCCAAAGAATAAGGAATTTTCAACTGAAATTTTAAGGTAAGGAAGTTAACTCAATCCTAAACAAGTTTGTAGAAGAAAGTTTCTTGAAAATAATTCTGGATTTTGAGTTATGAATTTTTGAAGTTGAAACAAAGAATCTATGCAGAAGCAGACAGCTGCTTGGGAAGAATAAGCAAACAGCTCACCGTGGAGAAGAGGAGGATGAGGATCTCACTAGATTTTGTGATGAGGATCTCGCTCAAGAAGTAAATCTCGCTAGAAATGAGGGCTGAATCTCATTGGTGAGGAAGCAAAACTTGTTAGAGGAGGTGAGTATCGCTAGGATGAAAGTTTTGCTAGGAAAAGCTTGATCTCGCTCATGATGAGGATCTCGCTCATAAGGATGAATTCACTCATGATGATTATCTCGCTAGTAATGTTGTCTGTGTTGATGAAAGTTCCATTAGTAAATGAACTATTTGAGGTATTTTGCTAAGAATTCTAAGTAGTTTAACCGAGAATTATGTCCTTTCAGGCCAAGAAGAGCTAGAAGAGGCGTATAAACCGACGAGCTGTGAGTGACTAAGTGAACTTAATGTTTTCAATACTTATGCATATAAGGCCAAGTAAGTTACAGAGATGTTAATGGTGAATTTATACTCCCTCAAGCAACAAATGGTTAATGAATAACTTAATGTATCTTTCCCGGCTTGTATATGTTTAACACAGACCAAGGTATGTTGTGAAATCATTACAAAAGTTAAGTTTCTGATGTTGAAATATTCTTCCTAGATGAAGGCTATGATAGAATGAGTTCTTGTGTAAATGATATACAATGAAACTTAATTTGATGCTATGAAATACCTGATACTGAAGGACATGGAGAAGGTATCTGGGCAATAGTACCTAAGGTATTGACGGTACTTAGAAAACTCCATGTGCACGTAGGTAGTTCTGAATGAGAGGTCAAAGTATGGGTCTCCTAGGCCATACACCACCAAAGGGAGGACAAAGTATGGGTCTCTTGGTCGGTAATAGACGTTGGGAGCTAGAGCATTGTAGGCTCATTCTCAATTAAGGAATAATGATGTTTAATGATGTACAAGAATGGTTTAAAGCTATATTTAGAGAAAATTGCTTGAGAAACTCATCAGTATACTTACATGTTTATAGTGATGTAATGCATGATGTAATATGATTCTATAGTCACTCACTAGGCTACCAGCTCACAGATTTTCTGTGTTTTCCATTTACAGGTAACGGTCAGATTCCTCAAGGTTGATCCTGTTGCTGCTTGCCACTGAAAGGCCCGACTTATTAAGAAGACTTAGGTTGATGATCTGTTTATGTACACATGTTTTGAGAGGGACTAGGGCCTTGTTAAAAATGTTTGGGCCCAACTATAAATATTTTTTTTCCGTAGATGTTATGTCATGGCTGAGTGCATGTAAATCTTACGTAGAACCGTAAGGAGGCATGCTGGATGCATACATTATTAATGTTTAACATGTTGGCATTTAGATTAGAAGGCTAAGGTGGTGAATGCTGGCGGTAGGGCTAGTAACTACCATGGTCATATCCTCTTTCAGATTAACAGGGTAATCTGGGAGGGGGTATGACAAGTAGGGAGTTTAATGTATGCCATGTTGTGTACTCATCCCGACATATGTTATGCAATTGAAAATATCAGCAAATATCAGTCCAATCCTGGATATGATCATTGAACTATCGTTAAAAACTGAAAGATCTCTTACTGAAGAGTTCCATGAGCACGTTCGGATCGCTCCGATCTCACAGTGACCGAAATACAATAATATACATTCAAACGTACAATTATGCAAACAAATCTAAATTAACGGCATGCTAAAAACAAGAAAAATAACAAGGGAATGAGTTTCCATACCAGTTGAAGACAATCTTCAATCTTCGGAATTCAACGCAGTGGGCACCTCCACGTGATCTACCAACGCCCAGCAGAATCGTCAACTACAACAACACGAACACGAACGCCGTGGGGATGACACCACTAGAAAAGAGCCTCGGGTATTCTCGGAGTGAGAACCCAAAACGTGGTCTTTGGTGAATTTGGTAGAGGAAGGAAGAAGCACGGATCGTGTAGGCGATAAGCAAGTGGAAGGGTGTAAACGCTGGAATTGTGTATCTTATGCTTACAGCATGCTAACAAACATGAATATGGATGAATGAACAACAAGCTCATGTTGCCATAAACTTGATGACGTACAGATGGAAACAGAATGTGGATGTTGTGTTATGCATTACTACTTCTAAATATATACGTTGCCAACTATATGCTTGTAGTATGCTATGGAATAATGTGTTGTCACAAGTTTTCTTGCGCTGAAACCAAGTATAATTCCAACGCAAGTTTCTCAGAGTAATCTGAGGTCGAACACAGGGATTTTTTTCGTTCATGTGTTGCTTTTGTAATATATGCGACCGGTTTTACAATTAATAAAAGATTTGGTTTGTACATGCATTTAAATTGCGATAAACATAAATTGCGTTGATAAAATAAAAGTGTGATAAAAGTAAAGTCCTAAACTATTATGATACAAGATATAAGATTCATGATACATGATACTGAGTTCGAGGCTGACTATGAAGTTATACAAAGGATCGTGGTATGCGATGACAAGTCTTTATGTATGAATCAGAAATAGAAAGAATAATTAGTAAAAACATCGCAAGTTTGTTAATTGCGTTAAAGATGTAACTAAGGTTCCACTTTCCCTTGACGTACACCTCTCGGTGATCGGTCGCGTTCCCATATCTCTATGGTGAAACAGGTATGAACGTGATGAACGCAAGGTTGCTTTCATCTCTGGAAGTACTTCTTGCTTTAGTTAACGCATTCTTTCAACCCTCTGTCGATAGGTGGAATGGCATCTCCACTTCTGCTCTCACAGGTGAAGATACCGTCTAGCATGCTTTAGCTAAATAAAATTATTTCCTTAACATAGATTAATTTACTTGCTTAATTCTTATTAATTACCCAAGGAATTAAGAAAATATCCTGGAGAAAGTGAATCATAGATGAACGAAAATAGACAGAGAGATGATGATGGAAATGATCATAACAATTAATACTAAGATTAAGCATCTAATACATGGTGTGAATGATAGAGTAAAGAAGATGAGTACAAGTGATGAAAACGAGATAGAAACAAATACAGAGGAGTGTCAACGTCTTGACACAGATCTGGATGGAGGTTTTGCTTGCCGGCATGTGGAGTGGATGAAGAGAAGAGCTTCCCTCTCAGGCTTTCTTGTCTGATAGAAGTGACTTTCTTATAGAGCTTCAACGGCAGGGATTGAAAGGATTCTTTGCCCTGAGACTCACCTCTCGACCTTGTTTCTTAATTCTTCCCGGATCTACTCTGATCAATCGCTCAACCAGTCTCTCTCTTATATCAGTATATACACGTCTCTTTGTATTGAGTATATACAATGTATCAATTCTCCCATATCGAGTATATCTTTCAATGGAATTGCAGAAGCTATTTATAGGCGAAGCTTTGACTCTTTGCATTGCGGTCCCCATTTTGTTGTTAAGGCAATGAAATGGTGGAGCAAATATCCCTTCTGTTACACAATCAATCCCGTCAGTAATGCATAACGGTTAGTTGTACACGCGTCAGAATCCTCCGCAATTGCGTTGTTCTTTACATCTTCGATCGTTTGCCCGCATGCGGTGTTGTTTTTTTTATTACCGCATGCGGTTGAAGTTGCGTTGATCGCAAAGCTCTTGATCGATTGTTGCATGCACTGTCATTGTGTTGATCGTCTCTTCATTATTGATTGACGGGCGCAAGGCGACGTAGATGCATTGTTCATTTTATCTTTGAGCCATGAACGCATGCGGTGACTTGATTTCCTGCAAAACAGACTTGAAACATTCTTTTCTACCATCGCAATGGCGTCGGTGAGTGTATTGACGACAATTTATAATTCTCGCATTTCTTAGCCAATTTCCATACTATCGACGTAACTTTTCTTCCTTTTGGCCACAATATCTAAATAAAACAGTATAAATAACTTGTATTTCTACAAGTTATCAGAGGGAAAAAGGCATTGTTGCATAGCACGATGCTTATCATTTAAGAGACACTACATGATCGTATAGGTTTTACTGAATGATCGTTTAGGAAATGGTATACGATCGTTTAGCAAACTGGCACACACTACAATCATTTAGAGAAGCTATGCGATCGTGTAGGAACTAGTGTGTGATCGTTTAGGTGCGAGGTGGACGATTGTTTAGGCAGAGAGGAACTATTGTATAGGTTCTTGAAATGCTTAAGCGATCTCTTATTTTCACCAACGCGATCTCTTGATTTCTTTTCGGACGAGCGATCAAAATAAAAACTATTTTCATTTTAATTCATCGTTTACAATAACCGACGCTGCCCCACTAACCTACGTCCGAACGTGAATTTTTGGATTAACTATCATATAATTAATCAATTAAAATAATAATAAATATAATCATATTATACTTTTATCCTACAGTTTGATATCACATATCTACTATAGTATTTTTTCTTCCACTTGATATAAATCATATTTATATTTAATTTCCTCCAAAATAATGTATTTCATACATTTAGCCAATCATATCATATATAATTAACCAATCCAATTATATCATATATAATCGAACTTCCTCTTGTCAATTTGAACATTTCAAATTAACCCAAACACTGGTTCTCAACTTTATCCAAGCTACTCAAGGAACCTAATGGACCTGTGGCTCGAAGCTCCAACGATCCATGAATAGCTGATTAAATTCTTTAGCCATGAGATCCATCATCCGTTAACTGTCAGGTATTCCACTAAAGACCAACAGCTGAACTCTTCTTACCACAGATATATTTCTGTGTCCATCGGATATAACCAATCATGAGTACGATGATCCTTCACAGATGCTCGTAAGTCAATTGGGCCAAATTACTGTTTTGCCCCGGTAGTTACATCTCACTCCTTAAGTACCACTGATTCCTCTAATGAACAATACAACATAGTCCAACTATGTGTGAACACCTCTCGAGCCAAGAGAATGTGTGTAGCGCCACATCGTTCAAGCCCTGGAATCAGCCCTTAAGGGAGCTATCTATCTACTTACCCCTGCCTCAGGGAAGGAGTGAATTCCATCTTGTGTAGTTGAGTTCCCAACTCCCAAATCAGACGAATCCTCAAAATGGTAGGTTTGAGTCGGCAACCTGGCCACTTGCACCCATACAAATCAAAGGATCACCCTCAATGGCAGGAGTTCCCAACTCACTCAGGATTGAGGTCATTTATCTATGGTCATCCTAGTGAAGTGGTCTCTATCATGAACGGTGTTATATAACGAAACGTTAACACTTCGTGGTCAGGTCGTATACAAACTCTTTGTATAGGACGCCCCCGCTCGCATGTCCCCAACACGAATGATCAGAATCAGACCATCTGTGACAAGTCACAACACTTGTGACCATTCCACAAAGAAGACCACATCCGTAGCGTTACCAGGATAAGGTTTCCCTCCTATATCCATATACTACAAACCATTTTGGTTATCACTCAAGACATGATCCACTTGTATGTCACCACATACATGCTTGAGTCACATACAGATAATCAGGGATTTTATGTTTATTGGTTTGTGGTAAAACAAATAAAACAAATAATCGAGCAAAATAACAAGATGTGAAGTAAATATCATATATTAACAATCACAGGTGTTCGTATATACTGTTTACAAACTACAGGACATGAGACTTTAGGGCATCAACCCCAACAAAAAAAATCCTCAAGTATCTTCGAAGAACGAGGGACTATATGCTCATGTATAGTGTTAAAGATTTAATCCTTACTGAATACACTGATTCTGACTTTCAGAGCGATGTAGATTCTAGGAAATCTACTTTGGGGTCAGTGTTCACTTTGAACAGAGGAACTATAGTGTGGAAAAGTATCAAGCAATGTTGTATTGCTGACTCTACCATGGAAGCTGAGTATATAGCTGTCAGTGAAGCATTTAAAGAAGCGGTATGGCTTAGAAAGTTCTTAACCGATTTGGAAGTCGTTCCAAATATGTATCTGCATATTACTTTGTGTTGTGATAATAGTGGTGCAGTTGCTAATTCAAAGGAACCTAGAAGTCATAAGCACGAAAAACACATAGAGCGCAAGTACCATCTCATCAAGGATATCGTACATCGAGGAGACATGATTGTCACACAAATTCCCTCTGAAGACAACTTGGCTAGTCCATTTAAAAATGCCCTCTCGGCTAAAATGTTCGAGGATAACCTAGTGGGACTAGAACTGCAAAATAGATAGAATTAGGGTAAGTGGGAGAAGTATTGGGTATCTAAACCCAAGTTTATTGTATTTATTCTCTCATTACTCAATATTGTATATATATTTTATATATATGTAAAATCCACTAGAGTTTTAGTCCAAGTGGGAGTTTGTTGGGTTCTAAGAAACACAGACACAGGCACAGATACATGATTGGATACAATACGATACGACGATACGTTAATTTCTAAAAAACTAAAATACGGATACGTTGAAGATATGTATTATATATATATATAATGTCTAATTAATTGCTATAATATATATTTTAAGTTAGATTATAATAGATTCAAGAAGAGAGTGAAAACTTGAAAAAAAAATCCAGTAACGTCGAGTGATTGTTGAGTGACTAGAGTAGACGATAGGAAAGAAGTAGAAGATGAAGATTGAATAATGAAGTTGAGGATGAAGGAGGTGTAAATCATGATTTAAATAATGAGAAAGAAGGGAAGAATGAAGATTTAATTACGTTTCAGGTTTTTTTTAATTTTTTTATGTTTTATCATTTTTAATTTATTTTTTTTTGGATTGCTCAATTTAAATGGACTTTTATGTTTAGAAGTAATTTTAAAATGGTTGAAATCACTTTTTTCATTTTTAAAATCACCATGAAACATGTTTAATTCTTCAAAACTATTTTTGATGATATGAAAATTGCATTTAAAAGTGTAAAATTGAAAATTAAATTAATTTTGAGTAATTAAAATTGTGTTTTCGAGTGATTTTAAAAATGAAAAAAGTGGTTTTTGATGATTTTAAAATCACTTCTAAACATACACTAAAATAAAATGGGTTATAGGTTGGGCTTAAATTTGAAACAAAAAATTGACCCACGTATCCCCTTCACGTATTTGGAAGCAGATATGCATATCTGAAAATTAAAAATAAAAATAAAAAAATCAGATACTTCAAATCACGTATCTGGACGTATCCATATCTGATACCGATTCTCTGCACAATTAGAAGTATTTGTGTTTCCTAGGTTGGGTTGTATGTCCTAAAACTTGCAGTTTGTAATTTTAAACATATTCTATTATCAATAAAGATGTTATTGACGTTTATTCAATAAAAATGTTGTTGAAAATGTGAATTGCACTTTTAAAGACTAAATCCAATAAATTAAAGATCCATGGCTATTATTTGAATACATGAACTTTATGTGGAGACATAAAAGTGAATCAAGTTTAGTAAATAGCCAAAATAGTCTATAGTATACGAATAAGGCTGGGTACCTTATTCTGGTAACACTATCGAATGTGACCTACTTTATAGTTGTTACAATTTGTTGTAAAGTGCTACAAACAAAGTGATCCTGATTTGTTCATGTATTGACATGAGAAGTGGGGACGTCCTATGCAATGAGTTTACATAAGATCGGACCAAGAATTAAGTTACTTTTACTTTATAATGATGTTTACTATTTAAGACTGACTATTTCAAAGCGATGACCTAGGTAACTTGACCTTAATCCTGAGCTAACTATGAACTCCTGTTTATTCGGGATTATCCTTAGATTTGCATGGGTGAGGTTGGCTCAACA